>NW_027496664.1:0-143016 GCF_021521415.1 Bidens hawaiensis
CATTCTTGGGTTTCCAGCATTCTTGTATTCAAACCTACCGGAACTGTGGTTTCTTTTGTAAAACAGAGGTTGGTTTCTTTGAAAACTTGAATTTTTCCGGCGATTACAGTCGGAGGCATTGTTATTTTTACCAGCATCAGTTTTAAAGTGTTTTTTATTCTCTGTTTTAGTTGGCCTCATATTTCTAGAATTTTTCTTTTTCAGTGGACAGTCATTGACAAGGTGCCCTATCTTGTTGCACCTAAAACAACACCTGTTGGAACAACTAGTGTCCATCTGAACATTCGTTTTAGAAGTTAAAGCAGAAGATGAGGTTGTGTTACTAACTTGTTGTCTAACATAAGGGGGGGACAAAAGGGTTCAAAGAAGATTTCTTTTCATCAAAAACATAAATCTCCCCCGTTTGAGTAACACAACTTCATCCTCTCCTTTGACAGAGTCAGTGAAATTTGAAGAATTTGAACCTTGACTTGTGACAGGAGAACTTGTCTGACCAGTTTCGTTACTAACATTAGTATTAACGTTAGTATTGCTTTTTCCAACTTTGAATAGTACCGTGTTGACGTTCACGTTACCCGTAACAGTCTTATCTGTTTCAACACTTTCAGATGGCTGATTACAAGGATTATAAGTATAATTATTATTGAAAGGTGGTGGAACCTCATTGTATCCAATTCCCCCTTTGTTGATAAGGGAACGTTGAACACTTAGGGCATGATCAAGCATCATGGATGAATTCCTAAACTGTTCTAGCTTCCTATTTAATTCCACCACTTTTACTTGGTAATCAGCTATCTGTTTATCCTTTTCAGCTATAATCTTAGTCTTTTCTTCCACAACTTCATAGCTTAAATCGATAACATGAATTTTCTCAGCAAGTGTTGCCTTAAGACTTCTTATATCTTTTTCACTAGCTTTTATTTTTACAGAGAAACTATTTTCTTTCTTTTTAGAAAGGTGATGTTCCTTTTTTAACGTTTTTAATTCTTTATCTAAGTTAACATACTGATCAGTTAAAGCATTTAATTGTTCAGACAATTTCTCACATTTTTCACACTGAGATTCAGTACATACCTCTGAAAGCTGATCACTTACTTCTGCCATGTATGCTTGATTCTCCACTGACTCTTTGTCACATCTTCCACTCTCTATGTTTACCAGATTTGCTTGTTCAATCACCTCCTCAACTTGTATATTCCAGTTATACCCACCGTTCTTTTGAGACACCATAGCTTTAATTTCATTTCCACTTCCATTCTGTTGAGTAGGCTTGTTCTGACCTCGTTCCACTGTCTCATTTGTACATTCTCTAGCAAAGTGTCCGTTCATTTGACAGTTGTAGCAGCGAACCTTTGACTTGTCGAAACCCGGTCTCTCTCCAATGAATTTTCTACCAGTCTTCTTCATAAACCTTTTCACCCTTCTCACAATCATTACCATTTGCCACTGCAGATCCATTTCCTCCATGTCATCAGCATCTATCTGATCATAATCCTCATCCAAGGTTGCAGGGTCGACAATCTTTCTCTTTATGTAGTTCTCATATGAGGCGATGAAAGATGCATAAAGAGCAAACTGCTGTTCAGCTGATTTCACACTCATAGGCATCTGTGAGTAAATTTTGTTAGAGGCATTGGCTGAGGAGTTACCAGCTGAGGATTGAGGTTTCGACGAACTACTTCCACCCGCTACAAAGCATATGTCACCATCCATATTCATCACCACATGACCATCTTGTGTAGAGTTTAGTTCACCTCCTGAGTAATACGCAGTTGATTCTGATTTAGAGCTTGAGTTTGGAGACCCTTTTGCACCAAACATTCACGGATCCTGAACCTGATCAATAGGAGTCTCTTTCCTTATCATATTTAACTCATAATTACGCAACTTATTGACCACTGTTTCCAAATCAAACGTTTCAAACTCTTTATCTTCTCTCATTAAAACTGTGTATATATCCCACTTTGGTGGGAGAGCGTCCAAAAGCTTTTCTACAATTTCAGGCTCGGTGTACTTAAGGGAGTAGTTATTCAGTTCCGTCATCAGGTGATAATATCTTGTGATGATGTTATCAAGTGATTCATTCTTAAATCCTTTGAACACTGAGAATTGAGTTTTCAATAACTTCGACTTTGAGCTACGAATACCGATATTACCCTCATAGCGATTCTATAATGCCTCCCATAATTCTATGGCAGATTTGTACTTTCTGAAAGTATGAAGAATATCTTGAGGTAGAGCCATGGTGATTGCAGCTAAAGCTTTACTTTCAGCCTCATACATTTTATTTTCATCATCTTCCATCTTGTTATACTTCTTGAGCTGCTCTCGACCTTCAAACATGGCTGTTGGAGGGATGTACCCATCTTGAATGCAGACCCACATTTTTGCATCTTGATACTTTACATATTGTTCAAACCAATCTTTCCATGCAACAAACTCAGTTCCTTTCAGAAGTTTTGGAGCTTTAGTTGCTGAATCAGCTTCAACTTCCATCTTTACCAGTTCTGTGATGTTCACCAAAGTCATACTTGAACGAAACGAGACTTAAAAATCAAAAACAGTTATTATAACTTCGCTAGCCACCAACTTCGCTAGCCACCTTAACTTCGCAGACTTTACCACTGGCTTTACAACTTCGCTGACCTTAACTTCGCAGACTTTATAAGTTCTCCAAAACCTTATATCTTCGCTAAAAACCCTAGTTCGGGTGACGGCAACTTCGCCTGATAAACTGCTTGTTTTTGCAGGTTTGAAACGGCTGATTTTGGAGGTTGTGGGAGTGATGGGAAGGTGCAATTGATGAGTATTGTAGAGAAACTGACAAATGAGGGGTATCTCAACGTAAAACAGTTCCGTGAATAGTCTAACGGAGCAATTTTAACACTCGTGTGATAATCCTGAACCACACAATCACAAGCAAAATGTTCTGATACCAATTGTAAGTCCCCCCGGGGCGTCGCTGATCGATACGAGATCCGCACGAGGTCTAGGAGTGCGGAATTTTTCCCAGACTCGTTTACGATGTTATAGACGAAGAACACGATTACACACAAACAAACACACGAATGGGATAAACGAATCTACAGATCCTTTATAATATAACCATAACACGTTACATACCGAACAAAAACAAAAACACGGCCGACCTGAGGTGAGCTCTACCTCGGGTCTGCCCACACGACACTCTCTATCTGTTTCTCTCTAAACAATGACAGCTACACAAATACTCTCAGTTTTTTCTGGATACTTTACCCTAAACATGACACAAATATATATAGATAAACCAACTCCATGGGCTTGGGATTGGGCTTGGGCCTGTAGGCGAAGTTGTCCTAACTTCGCCAATGGCGAAGTTGTTCTAACTTCGCCTATAGTGAAGTTGTTCTAACTTCACCACTTCGTCTCCGCTGGTCAGAATTGAATAGCGACGGTCACAAAATGCACCAACAAACTATTATTGTCCTTTTTTATGTATGTTTTTTGAATGAAACAAAAAACAATTTTTCAATCAAACGTTTCCTAATTTGTTAAGTTAAACATGTTACAATTTAACATAAAATAATTTGAATATAATTTACAATTTGAATAACTTTCTTTTTAATAACTTTATTATTTTAATTTTGTTGACAACCTTTATAATAACTTTCTTTTTTTAATTTTGAACAGGTCGTATAAGTAAATATAATGTTCAAGAAGGATCAAACGCGTCTTGTGTTGTTGATGACATTCCGGAGTCGTCTACAACCTTTCGTAGAAGGTCAAGAAAAAGAACTCCTATAGTACCTATACCTATAGCTGATTTAAATGAACATGCTACAACTATTGATTATCATAATGTTGTAGATGTTTATAAAGGAATATCATCAGGTATGATATATATTTCATAATTTACTTGAAATCATTTATTATGTATTTAGGTATACTAAGTAACTCCAAATGCTGATATTAAAATTATACTAGAATATCTGGATCATGGAAATCAATCCGTTATGTGTCCAAGTTACAATGCTTTGTTGTGGAAAGCCGAAGTTAACAGACCAAGTAGTGCTAATGAAGAAGGAGCTTTTTCACTTTGTTGTTATAATGGCAAAGTCGAACTTCCCGATGTTAGACAACCAGATGATACTTATCTTGACTTATTTCGTGGTGAGAGTGCCATAAGTAAGTATTTCTTGAAAAACATTAGACATTTCAATTCGATGTTTTCGTTTACGTCTATGGGAGGAAAGATTGATCATTCCATAAACAGAGGCAATGCGCCATATACGTTTTGACTTAGCGGTGAAAACTATAATTGCTTGGGAAGTCTTTTACCATTAGAAGGTTGTAAACCACAGTTTTCTCAACTTTACATTTACGACACTGAAAACAAGGTTTCTAACCGTCAGGGTGTTTTTGGGTAAATACATTTAACGATATTCGTCCACTTTTGTTATGTTATTAATTTTCAGTTTATTTTTATTATTTATAATCTTAGGAAATGTTTTTTTTTGGGCAGTGATAATAATTCAATTGACGATTAGCTAGAGATGTATATTATTAATTATTTGAAGACGATGTTAGATTCAAATAATAATTTGGTCCAAGCTTATCGGATGGTAAGAGATTGTTTTGAAGAAAACCCACAACTCGATTTGAAGTTACGTATTATTGGAACAAGACAGAATGATGCAAGACAATATAACTTACCATCCAGTTCTGAAGTTGTCGCTTTAATTGTCGGTGATATTGGTCACGCTGTCGACAACCGAGATATAATTGTTACCAAGAATTCTGGTTTGTTAAAGCGTATTAGTGAACTTCATCCATCGTATACACCTCTTCAATGCTCGTTGTTTCATCCTTTTGGTGAGGATAGTTATCAGGTTAATATACTTCATAGAATGTTTCCTCTTCATCAACCGCAGCACGCAAGAAGGTTACAATGCGTGAGTTTTTTGCTTATCATATTCAAGATAGGCCAAATACGTTTTCAACCATCTTAAATGGTAGGCGTTTGTTTCGGCAAATTTTAGTTGACAAATATACGATGATTGAGGCTCAAAGATTACATTTTATACGCGGTGAACTACATGAATTTCGATGTGATACTTACCAAAGTTTACGAGGTATGCAATCTGTTGGGAATACTGATGTTTCAACCGCTGGTCAACGTGTTATTCTACCATCCGCATTTACTGGCGGAGCAAGATATATGATGCAAAATTATCTAGACGCTATGTGTCTCTATAGATGGTTTGGCTATCCCGATTTTTTCATAACCATAACATGTAATCCCAATTGGCCAGAAGTTAAAAGATTTCTTAAGGATACAACATTAAAGTCGGAGGATATACCTAATATTTTATGTTGGTTTTTTAAGGTCAAACTTGATGCAATGATTAAATTGGTGAAGGATAAGTCTTTGTTTGGAAAGGTTCAAGCAGGTAATTTTATTTAATTTGATGAGTATAAAATTATAACATGACCTACTTGAATATTTTACTTTCTATAGAGTTAAAAATCAATTTAAACAAACAGATTATTTGTTTAACTAATAAAATTTGTGTAAGGCCCCGTTACCGGTAGCCCTACTTTAGTGTTGGTTTTACTCATAAACGCGGTAATAAATATCAGAGTTAATAAAAACTTTCGCGGAATAATATAAAAGTCAACCATTCATTACGACATACATAACGTGTCTTTCAAAAACATAACATAAAACATAGCATTTCAAACATCACGACAATCTCCAGATGCCAGCCTCTTCGGATCCTGCCATGTGTCTTCCTCAAGCCAACTGCCTCAGTCGATTAGCCTGCGTGCATACTAAAAGTCAGCTACGCTGAGTGAGTTCTAGTTAATCATACAACATACAATACATTCACATACTAGCATATGCACCCGGAGGTACATACCTTCATATCTTCTTACACACTTACTTACATACGTACTTTCATTGTTTCTTTCGTACTTACTTACATACTTTCATTCATACATATACGTTTTAAAGAGCATTCCACCCTATAACCTTCGTCGATATTATTAGGGTCGGTTCCCTACGTTCGCCGATATTATTAGGGTCAGTTCCCTACATTAGCCGATACTATTAGGGTCGGTTCCCTTCATTCGCCGACATTATTAGGGTCGGTTCCCTACATTCGCGCTACTATAACATACCTGTCATTTACATACTTTCCTTGACGATATGTGCAATCTCCGTAGAGCGTTCACGTACCATCAACATTTCATACATATATTGTTCATACATCATACATATTCATACATACATCATTCATACATCATACATATCAATCATACCTTTAACTAACACTTGACGGCACATGCAATATCCGAAGATCGTTCACGCACCGTCAAGCAATCGTCATACATAAATCATACAAGGCATACACTTACCACCTAAGATAAGTGTATTGACTATCACATCGAGTATGCAAACAGCCCCGAAAAGATAACAAGGAAGTGGGGATAGAAACTCACCTCAATGCGGTTGCGTTCACCGTTTACGGTTATTCCCTTCTTGAGTTGTGCACGACTAACTATATAATAATTATACGTATCAATAAACTATCACTACACATATCGTCTTTCTAGTTTAATTATTACCCTCAACGAACGGGGGTCCAGGGCAGCGCCCCTGGCAGCGGGATTCTAGGGGCGGCAGCCCCTGGCTGGGGTTAAGCTGCCAGGTCAGCTTGGAAAAATTGTATTTTCATTAACTGTCTTAACACATTTTCCATTAGAATTTTGAACCATTAAATAATTTGCTACTTAAAGTCCAAGGTCTTCTTTGTAATTAAATCATTCTTTTCTAAGTCCAGGGAGTGTTATTGTCATTCTGTTAAACTTCTAATTCATTACTGGTTCATAACGAATTGGCTTATCTTAGCGAACTGGTACCTGTAACGAATTGAACCCTTTAACGAACTGAACTCCTTAACGAATCAGTCCATATAGCGAACCGGTTCAAGTAGCGAATTGGACTTTCTAATTCGTTATTTCTTTTAACGAACTAACTATCACGAATCAAGGGTAATTCGTTACCCTTTCCCTTAACGAATCAGACACGAACTAGAGCTAGTTTGTTATGCCCCCCTTATACGAATCAACTAACGAATCACCTTTAATCCGTTAGGTTTCCATAGCAAACTAGGGTTAGGTCAGGGAATGTCAGAACATTCCCTGACAACCTCGTACACGTTTTTCCAGCGCCGCCATTGCCGGAATACCGTAAAACTCACCGGAAAACGTATTTTCACCGTTTTACACCGTTTTTCATCGCTTTTCGTCTCGTTCGACCCATATCTGAGCTAGGGTGACCCCTAAGCTCATCTTAGGTTCGGTTTATACTCAATTCCACCCGAATCTTGTGACTTTAACGATGTAACGGTGTCGGCTCGTCGTTTTGTGATATATACAACGGGTTTAAGCTCATACAATATTGTACTATCTTACCTTGGATCGGGATCGGTTCTTCTTCTATGTTTCGGCTAGTGAGAGAGACTAGAGAGAGAGCTTAAGTGTGTGTTTTGGTGGTGTATAGAATATGTGTAAAAATGAGGGAATTAATGGTGATTATGGTTTATATATTTAGGGATCATGGGCTTAAGCCCATGGTCTTTCCTTCTTTCTTTCATACCCAAGTCCATAACCCATATCCATTCACCCAACACTAGACCAACTCATATTCTATTCATCTAAACCGATAACGACCCACTATGAAATAAACGAAATTTATTTTATTATTATAACCAAAAGTAGGATGTTACAAGTTGATTAATTTTTACTTTTTTTATGTATGTTGCAGTCGTTTACACAATAGAGTTTCAAAAAAGGGGGCTACCGCATGCTCATATTTGCATATTTATGCATCCAGGTAGCAAGATTCATAATCCACAAGATGTAGATAAATTTATTTCTGTTGAGATTCCAAACAAAGACACTGAGCCGGACCTATACAAGCTTGTATCTGATCATATGATTCACGGTCCATGTGGTGATGCTAATCCGAAGTGTACCTGCATGGTAAACAAAAAATGCTCCAAAGGTTTTCCTAAAATGTTTAATGATGAGACATCTGTTGATTCGCAAGGTTTTCCGGTATACAAAAGAAGAGATAATGGGCAATATTTTATTAAGTCAGATATAATGATGGATAACAGAACTGTTGTTCCATACATCAAGACTTTATTAAAACAATTTCAAGCACATATTAATGTTGAGTGGTGTAATCAAGATGGATCGGTAAAGTATTTGTTCAAATACATTAATAAGGGTCCAGACCGAGCAACAATTTCTCTTGTACAAAATAACAATGCTGATAACCCGGATCCTAATTTAGATAAAATCAAAGCATTTTATGATTGTAGATATGTCTCTGAATGCGAGGCAACATGGAGGATATTTTCATTTGATGTGCATTATAGGATTCTGTCTGTTATAAGACCTGCTTTTCATTTACCCGGTGAGAACAGGTAATATATGGTGCTAACGAAGATATTGAAGATATTTTAAACAAGACAACTAATGCTTCTTCAATGTTTACCGGTTGGTTTGAGTGTAATAAGAACCATGACCTTGCAAAAACTCTCACATACGCAGAGTTTCCAACAAAGTATGTTTGGAAAAAACAGTTACGTAAATGGGAACCTCGCCTAAGGGGTTTCGCAATAGGTAGAGTTCATGCTGTTCCGCCGGCATTCGACGAGGCTTACTATCTTATCTAAGGATATTATTAAATAAGGTTAAAGTCCCAGAATGTTTTGAAGATATTCGAACAGTTGATGGAGTTGTGTTTGAAACTTTTCAAGATGCATGTTACAAAAGAGGTCTTTTAGATGATGACAAGGAATACATAAAAGCCATTGAAGAAGCAAGTCATACCTCTACTGGATATTATTTAAGAAATTTATTTGCTACAATGTTGATTACTTATAGTTTATCTAGACCTCATTTTGTTTGGGAAAGCACTTGGCAACTTTTAGTTGACGGATAACTATATAAACAACAAAAAGATCAAAATAACCCAGGTACGTTTAACTCATTTTTTAATTTTTTCAGTTATGGAAAATATGTAATATCCATTAATATTTCATAAATATTTATTTAATTAGTTTGTTTTTATTTATTTTCAGGTTTGATTCTTAATGAACAACAGTTAAAAAACCTAACACTCCTCGAAATTGAAAATTTTTTTATTTCAAACAACTCCAGTCTTAGAAGATATCAACAAATGCCATTTCCAGATATGGAGACAATTTCACGAGCAACTAATCCGTTAATGGTGGAAGAGCTCACATATGATACCGAAACCATGAATAACGAATTTAATAATCTGTTTGATTCGTTAACAGATGAACAATGAGGGGTTTATAACGAAATAATGAGTGCTTTGATTGATAAAAAAGGTGGAGTATATTTTGTTTATGGTTACGGCGGTACTGGAAAAACTTATTTATGGGAAACCTTATCTGCATCGATAAGGTCAAAAGGAGAAGTTGTGTTGAATGTCGCTTCAAGTGGTATAGCTTCTTTGCTTTTGGAGGGTGGAAGAACCGCACATTCGAGATTTTTAATACCTATTAATTTGACCAAAGATTCCATTTGTCCGGTAATATTACAACCCAGTTTATGTTAATTTTTATATTAATCATTTTTTGAGTATATATGGGTTTATTTGTTATTCCAGAATCAATTTACTTTTAAATATCTTACTTTGTTTATGTTTTTTTATTCTTTCATAAATTAGGTTAAAGGAAATACCGACGTATATGAGTTATTGAAAAAGACAAGCTTAATAATTTGGGAAGAAGCACCCATGATTCATAAGCATGCTTTCGAGGCGTTGGATAGGACTTTAAATGATGTTATGCATGATGATTCTGGTAATTCTTCTGAAGCCGTTTTTGGAGGTAAGGTTGTTGTTTTTTGTGGTGATTTTCGTCAAATTTTGCCCGTTGTAACCAACGATACAAGAAGTGAATGTGTCAATGCTTGCATAAATTCTTCTTAAATCTGGTCAAAATGTAAAGTTCTTAAACTAACTAAGAACATGAGGGTTACAATTGGATGTTGATCTTCAGACGTTGAAAACATCAGAGAGTTTGCTGATTGGCCATTAGACATAGGTCAAGGAAACGTTGGTGGTCCAAATGACGGACAGTCGGTTATTGATATTCCAGACGATCTTTTGATATTGAACTCAGTTGATCCCATGGGTGATTTAATAACCTTTGTATATCCTAATATATTAGATAGATTCAATGAACTTACTTAATTTCAGGATCGTGCACTGTTGGCACCTTTGAATGAGGTTGTTCAAGAAATTAATGAACGTATGTTAGCCATATTTCCTGGTGAAGAAGTCGAGTATCTAAGTTCCGACAGTTTAGCTGAATGTGAAGACGTTTCAGAGGATTTTGATCCACACTTGTACTCTCCTGATTTGTTAAATAGTTTAAATATGTCAGGAATGCCCAATCATAGATTGGTCCTCAAAGTTGGTGTTCCAATCATGCTATTAAGGAATATTAATCATAAAAAGGGTTTGTGCAATGGAACGCGCCTTCAAGTTGTTAGTCTCAGTAGGCGTGTAATTGATGCTAAAGCTGTCTATGGTACGAATATAGGATATCGTACTCAAATTAGTCGAGTAACTCTTACACCAACTGATAAGAAACTTCCTTTTAGATTAAAAAGAAGACAGTTTCCTATCTCAGTATGTTTTTCCATGACAATCAACAAGAGTCAAGGTCAATCTTTGTCAAGAGTTGGATATCTTAAAGATCCAGTATTTTCCCATGGTCAGCTTTATGCCGCTTTGTCAAGAGTGAAGAGTCGAGATGGTATTAAGTTAGTGATGCTCGACAAAGAATCAAAGCTTATAAATAAAACAACAAATGTTGTGTACAAGGAGATTTTTGGAAACGTAGAATGAAAACATAGTGAATTTGTCATGTCTTTGAAATTGTTCTATTATACACTTATTGTTATCATGTAACTTTTTTTGGTCTATACTTTTTTTGTTCTATACTTTTGTTTGTTATCATATCTTAAAAATTGTTATTAAGTTATAAATAAATATTTAATGTTAATATATACAAAA
Source organism: Bidens hawaiensis (assembly GCF_021521415.1). Taxonomy (NCBI): domain Eukaryota; kingdom Viridiplantae; phylum Streptophyta; class Magnoliopsida; order Asterales; family Asteraceae; genus Bidens; species Bidens hawaiensis. Next base: position 11,108 of record NW_027496664.1, read on the forward strand.
AAAATCCGGATTCAAATGTTTAATAACATACCATTGTTTATATGAGTATTTCAATTTTAACTTAAAGTATTAAAAATAGTAAATATAATATTTGATAAAATATTAGAAATATAGGGTAACTATGCACGATATACTCATTAGATAGATATAATGATTTACATCTTTGTAAAACTAAACCGTCACTTCATTTTTGTATTTTATAATTATCAATTTAATTCATCATCTTCTTCTTTTACACTCTAAAGGTTTTCATAACAAAATTAATCGGAAAAAAATGTCTACCATTGTCAATTGGAAGTTCTCTACTGTTTTACGTAAGTATGAATTTCTGTTTAGCGATTTACTCATGATACACAAAGATAATATTGAATCTGTGATGATGTTTAATAACCTCCTCAAACATCAGATTCATGAGATTGGTGTTCGAAAACTTTTACCATGTCTAGAGGAAACCAATCTCATAAATCTTTTACATCATTACCTTGCTGATCTTCACCAAGATGTTTTACCGTTTGAACATGTTAGGGATTGGTATTTTTATCTAATCAAAACAAAGTTGTTATAAAGTTTGAGAATGGCTAGTACAAAAATTTGAATCCTAAACAACTTTTGTCATGTGATGATTTGTTCCTTTTGAGAGAGTTATATATGTTGAAGTTATCTAATCATAGAAAATAAATTGCACATGTTGAGTTGGAAAGGGAGGTTGGTTTGAAGGTTAGATGGTTAGACGAGTGTGCAAATTATGAAAGTGATTATGATGGTTATCCGGAAAGTTTGTTGTCCAATGACGAAGGAGAAGGTAATATATTAATGTTTTATATATTCTTCATAGATTTAATAAAAGAAGTATATTGTCAACATCTTTTTAGACCAACTAATAAGTATTTTCATGAACTTTAGATTTGTAGGTTGTACATAACAACTTTGTAATGCTTAGATGTTAGTAATTATTAAACATGTTGTTCTGTTAAGTTTAATTTAATTGAATATTGTGTTGTTTTTATAACTTTTCAGGTTATTAGGAAGTGGAAGTTTATGTTTGTATAACTTTTGAAGACTTTGATGATGTTTTAATATCAAAGAAGATGTTTAGTGTTTTTGTTAATGTATTTTGGTTGTTTTGTTTCAATTAACTTATTGTAACTTTGAAGTTTGAATCTTAAGACAATGTAATTTTATAAATATTTTGGTAACAAAATATGAAGAAGTAGTATGTTAACTTAAATCTATGTATAAGTTGATTTTTTGTATTGAAATGTTGTTCCACCCGCGTGTCACGCGGGTCTATACCCTAGTCAATAAATATTTTGATAAAGAGGGAGATAAGTTGGATATAACCATACTTTTATCAAAATTTCACTCTTAAAAGGTCATTATAATCACAGTTTACAATGATGTAAATATCATAAAGAGAAATTTATGAGCTTTTAAAGAAAAAATTCATTTTGAAAGACCTTGACATATTGTGATTATTGTTCGACTTATATGCTTATAAATCCATCAAAGTGCATTTAGAAAATGTTAAGACATTTTACCATGGACATGTTTAATCATATTTAGCATGTAAAATGATGTCTAACAATAACTCTATATCATTGTCTATCTGAATATGAATATTATTTGATTCGGAAATACCATAATTAAATGCCTATGTGCATTATGTCGTACTGTTAGCTATATTATTATTATTATTATTATTATTATTATTATTTTCTTTATGTATATTTATCGGCATGTGTCCTGCTAGGAGATATCATAATGGGTTAAAACATATATTTCGGGTATGAAAGATATGTGTTTATATTTTTACTAACCCATAAAAACAAGTTTGGTTAGTCTTGTTGATGCAGAGAAACACAACAGGATCATAGTGTTTACCAGATGAAGCAAAAAAAGTTTTCACGTGAAGATAATACAACATTATTCAACTTGAGGATTCAAATGTCAAGGGACGAAGACACAAATGATTGACTACAAAAGTTTTAGGCAACTTTCACAGAAGATCGATATTTACCATTTTAACGGATATATAAATCAGGGAGAGACAATACGCGCTGCACTCTTTTTCCCTTAGCTATGGTTTTGTCCCAATGGGTTTTCCTAGCAAGGTTTTTAATGAGGTAGCATCTCCAAGCGTATTAAGTTGATAACCAAGGGTGTGTTATAAATATATTAATATTATGGATATCAATACCTAATATAGATTAGTTTTCTCCTCAAGTTTTCCTATCCTATATATACATCTCATTGTACCTCCTTGTAATACACACATGATTAATGAAATCTCCATATTTTGGTCAATTTGTGCATGTGATTTTATTTGGATGCGATTTGTTCGATTTATTCGGATTAACCGAATCAATCTATAAAAATCTATAATATATATAAACGAAGACATAAAAATCTTACGTGTCACGATGTGGTCGCTCCCCCTTTTTATGGAGTCACCAGATTTGCTTGATTTTTAAATAGAGGCTTCTCATGCATTTAACCCGAATTCATGGGTATGGGTCTTACCAAACCCAGATATTCCTTAAACGGGTTATAACATCTCATTAAATTAAAAATTATTCTCACCAAATTATTTATGTAAAAATCCTATAAAATAGGATATACTAAAAATTAATATCTTATTTATTTTAAAAAAGATATATATATGTTATTTAAATTAAAAACCCAATTTGATAGTAAAAAAAAATAAACGGTCTTGGGTCTCATCAAACTGTAAGTATATTATTAACTTTCTTAAATATTATTTATAATTAAAAAACCAATTTCATAGTAAAAAAATAAACGAGTCTTGGGTCTCATCAAAACCATATAGCTTTTAAACCGGGTTATAACATCTCATTTATTTATGAAACAATTTATCATCAAACTATTAGTATATTATTAACTTTCATACAATAAGAAAAATATAAATTAAAAAAATAAATAAATATTAGAACAAACAATATAAACCAGCCCCTGTAATACGGGGGATAAAAACTAGTATAGACTATATTAGTTATTTTATATATTAGCCATTTAATAGCCCAATCTTTTTAAAGCTCATGTTATATTTATAGTTCATATCCATAACTTATATTAGATTCATACACGAAAATACTAAATCTCATACATTAGTCAATTTCCCATTTCAAAAACCAAACTCGTTTCTAAATGTCAAGTTTTTTTTTCTATATTTTCCAAGCAACGAATTTTTATTGTATTAAGTAATGTTTATGTTTAATTGTGCTATTTCATGCCTCAATCTCATCTACGTTCTATAATATTGTTGGTCTCAAGCACGAAACGCATCTAATCGGAGTCAAGGGGCTAAAACTGTCATTTTCTAAACCTTCTGGAAAACTTGCTTCTTCGCACGACGCGAAGAAGATTTCATCCAACCTTTGCCGCACGCGACGATTTTAGGTCAACGACACGTTTCGATTTGGTCACGCATCGTGAGAGACTTGTCATCAAGTCTTCGGGACATGTGACGGCTTCAAGAACACTCGCGACCCCATTTGGGTCGCGCATCGCAAAGGTTTCAACCTATGCCCTTCGCGACACGGCGTATGTTACACATTTTGAGGAAAAATCAAGCATTCAATCCGATTCAAGACCCACTCAATTCGTTGGTGTTTTGTTTGAACTTATAAATCATAAACCTATTTGACGATGTTTTTAAGACTTGAAATGTCATTCAGTTGGTGTAATTGCTTAGTTATGGACTATGACTTGTTCATAACATGCTTGACCAATTAAACTAAATTAAAACACCTTATAGACAATTTCACTAAAATAGTACTTTACTCCTTTGCGCACAACTTTTTGCCAACTCAATTTACGAATTTATCTTTTTTTTTTGCTCCCATATTGTTGTTCTTTGCAACTTTAACTTTTAAATGTCAAACCCATTCAAGTCTTTCAAATTTGTGTTCATTCCCCGGATAATTTTAATATTGTTTTCTATACATATTCATCGTTTAGAACATTATACTTGTATCAAAATCCATTTGATAGAGGTGTGTATGTTCATAAAAAATAAACTTTGTTCGCTTATACGACTATTCGGTTAAGTTTAGGTTTTTTACACATTAAATTATTATAACTTGATTCTTTCATCTTTATAACATTTATTCAACATTTTAACATGTTGGGACCAAACATCCGACCAAAATCGAACCACTTAACTTACTTTTCCTACATTTTAGGTCCGTTTTGCCCTTCTTGAAACGAGTCAAACAAATTTAACTTGATTAATTATTACTGTAGTATAATTCTTTGTTAGAAACTAATATACATGATCGATAACTTTTTCAACCAAAAGTCTAGATAATTATAGTGTAACACACACACACAAATATATATATATATATATATATATATATATATATGATTTCTTTTGAGAACCGCTTTGAGTTTTAAGAACTTAAAAGAACTCAACGTAACAACTTTTTTTTTTTGAATTTTTTTTACACATGTGTAATACGTAAGTGTAAGTAATGTACAAAAAATTATCGTATTTTTTTACACACCGAATCGACTTTTTACACATGTGTAACTAAAGTTTAAACTTGTGTAATCAACAAAAATCTATATTCTCTCTCTTGATTCATTTTTTAATCAAATTTAATCTTAGCCACATATTCTACCTCATTTAATTAAATGTGTGGTCTAAAATTGAGTTATTAAAGTTCTTACAACTCGTCAAGTTCTTAAAATATCTCACCCTTATATATATATATATATATATATATATATATATATATATATATATATATAATGGCTTAAAATCCCAAACGACAAACCAAACTCCTCATTTTTTACTCGTTCTTTCATTTCCCTTGAATTTTTCATTGAATTTAGAATCTTTCATATTTCTAGGATCACTCATTGAACCTAGGTTGTCTGGTTCACTTGCTTAAGCTCAATTTTCACATTTCAAAAGCGCTATTCATCATGTGAGTTTCATAACCCATTTTTATACATTTTACAATATATTTGGATGTAGTGTGTTACAAATTTTTCCCTTATTCATGTTTACAAACAAATTCACACAGATGTCTTGCATTTATTGTTTTCCTTTCAATTTGTTTACGATTAATATGAATTATGTGGAATGCATTTATTGTTTATGTTGGAGAGATACATATACATGCGCATACTCAAAGTGGGATGATCCTTGAGACGTATCCATGCTCTTTAGTAATTTAGCTTTATATTAAGGAATATTGGATTTTTATAATCTCTATTGAACGGTATTGGCCGATAATAATCTCTATTCATTTTATCGCCACTGGCGGTCCTAAATTCAAAAAATTTGGCCCCCAATGATCCCCCGTTAAAAAGGATTTAACGGCGTTATACTTTTTTCCGAATTTCAAACTAACTTTTTAGGGCTATTAATCGGAAGGAAGATACGAGTCGAATGATATAAAACTTAGCTCCAAACAATGATCTAAACGACTTGATTTTGGTTAATTGTAAGTTCAAACACCCGAATTGAAGCATTGCTTCGTCATTTTGAAGCACTGTTTCGAACTAAGTTTTACACCAATCGACTCGTATCCTCCTAACGATCAAAAGCCCTAAAACATTGGTTTGAAATTCAGAAAAAACTATAACGCCGTTAAGTCATATTTAACGAGGTACCATTGAGGGCCAACTTTTTTGAATTTGGGACCGTCATTGGCGATAAAATAAATAGGGATTATTATCGGCCAATACCATTCAATATGGATTATTAAAATCCAACATTCCTTATAATTAATAGAAAAGGTTTTCATTATTTTCCTTAGAATTTGGGCTTTACGCCTAATAGAATGAGAGTTTAATTTATTTGTTACATTTACATTATGTTTAGAACCTTACATCATGACATGTGACTTGTTGTGTTAATTATATTACTTATATATTGTAAAACTCATGGAAACTCACCAACTTAATTGTTGACAAATATTTTCTGTTACAGGTTGAAATTTGATGCAAAAACAAAAGATAATATAATTGGACATTAAGGGTTTTTAAAAATGAATAATGTTTGTTTGAACGATGTATTAACCTTGTGTACTCGTGATTTGATTTTAATGGATTTAATATAATTGTCACAATAATATTGTCTACGAGATATGAACAATCTTAGTACCGCTAGACGTATGATACGTCGTTGGTCAGGGTGTTATACATATGTTTAAGACAATTTAACGATTTTGATATTTTTTTATAGTCTTTAACTTTTGATTTTAAGGCATATATATGTTGTGTTTGTATGAATATTTTGATGTTGAACGGACTTCAAACGACTTTCCGGAACACATATCATTAACTAAATATAGACAAAATTGGTGTTTTGTTTATTACGATTTAATTATTAACTTTCTGAATTCGGTTAGGTTCGATTTTAATTCATGGTAAAAAAATCTCATAACTGAATAAATCATTAACCAAACCGATAAACACCCTCTGGGGTAGTGTGTATTTATTTTGGGTTTTTAATTGCTTTAAATAAAGTGTCAACAATATAAAACATTTAATTATTTTATTACAAAGGGTATAAGAGCAGAGGAACAAATACAATTAATGTTTTAAGGGGTAAAATAACCAGCACGCCCCTGTGTGTAGTGCGCAAGTTAAATAACCAGCACGACCCTGTGTGCAGTGCGCAAGCATTCACAACTAAAAAACTTAACTTCTATTAGTGTAAGTGAGTAAAACTGATCCAAACATGCAAGTAAAAGATAAATAATGAGAAAAAAGTCATACTTTTCTCTAAAATTTATAAAAATAAACAACCTTACTACAATAAATTTTAAAGGATAATTTCAGTTTTTTCGACCCATCAAACTTGTAAACCTATTGAACCAGTTATCCGTTAATGCAACCAATATGATTTCTCGTCTAATTTTCAAAACATTGTATATAGTTAAATCATTTCGTTATAACTATTTCACTCCAAAATGAGCATCTATTTTTAAAGCCAAGATCAAAGCCGTTGTTAAATAGAGCTCTGACTTACTTGAAGCTCACTCAAAATCAACCTATTTATAAAATCAGCCAGGCAGAGGGGCTCGATTTGTAAACAAGCTTAGCTCAACCCAAGGTAAGTTTGCTCATTTTACCTATTTAAGTTAAGCACACTATTTTAATGTTTGCAAGTTAACATTAAAATAAATACTAGATATTAAAATCATTTTAAACAAGATAAGCTCGTTGAGTCGTGTTGGCTCAGCTTTTTAAGATTCGACCACGAGTTCATTCTTGTTAGGAACAAAGCGGTGCAGCGGAACAACACACGAACAAGCACACACGATTATACACGCAGTAAATAGAAAATAATGATAAACGACACAAGAATTTTGCGTGGTTCAGTCCCAACGGGGGACCTACATCCATATGCTGTAACTGGGTTATTTCATTATTGAGGTGCAAAGATTACAATTACATACATGGGTATATATAGATATAAAACTAGGGTTAAATGCTTAACTAACAAGAAACAATAACGGGTCAAGTCCTTGTTCTCCTTGTCACCAATTTGAGCCCAAGCCCAAAACTGCCCAAATCCTTCACAAATCCTAACATGTTTTACTTAACATTAAAATAAATACTAGATATAAAATCATTTTAAACGAGATAAGCTCGTTGAGTCGTGTTGGCTCAGCTTTTTAAGATTCGATCACGAGTTCAAACTTAAGCTCATCAAGACTAAACGAAAATAACTCTGTAAGGCTCGCTTAACTTCAAGCTTGAGTTTGAGCTCGGCTCACTTGTTGCTTGTGCCTTGTGCCAACATACAAAAACAAAACTGGAGCCCTTTGTTTGTCCGTTAGTTAAAAGGTGGGCTAAAAAAGTTGAAATTTGTGTGGAGAATAACATTGGGCTAAGCACTTAAAAGGACATACATTTGTAGTCTACAATGGGCTTTGGTAGTGATCATATCTAATTTAATGGGGTTTTGTGTATATTTAATTATTTTTTAAGTGTTAAATGATATGTTATTGTAATAGTTTACTTTTAGCTTATTAGCTTACTAGTTTGAGACTCGTGTATTACACGAGTAGCTATTGAAAATACAATATTTAAAATAATCAGTATATAAGAAATAATAAACCCGTGAAACACTATTAATACAGTCGTTGTACAATAGTTTTAAAACAATTTTAAAATAAAAGATAATTATAAATATCAAATGTTTGGAAAAAAAAAATAGGAAGTAAATATTAAATTAATAAATTTTGAAGCATAAATTTTAAGAATGGTAAATATTATAAATTTATTAAAAATGGTGAGGTTTAATGTAGGAGTGCCAAGTGGCAAAACTTGTAGCATTTTATTAGAGAGTATAGATATAGATATTATAGTATTCAACGTTGTTATCACAATTTTTCTTTATCTATTTAGTATTACTAATACTGTTATTATAATTACTACTACCTATTTATTTATTATTTTTATGTTTTCTCTATTGTCTATAAATCTAACGTTAAAATTTGGTGTCTATTTTATAAGTTTTATACATACAGTTTTAGTATTTAGGTCTTTCTGTAAGCAATCTCTTTATTCTTTAAAATAAAAGTATGGTTTTCATACATCCCTATTCCCAGACCCTGCTAATATCTTTTTATTTGTGAGATTTTTATTATGTATGATTGATTGATTAAGTCGCATGTTAAAAAAGCCCGTGTTTCTATAAGTGGTCAAAATAAAGCGAAATAAGAAAGTGTATCTTAAAATAAAAAAGGTTGTGTTTCTCTAAGGGTATTTCGGGAGAGATCAGGGCAGCTAACATATCCGACAAGATAAGAGAGTGGAGATTGAGATGGTTTGGACATGTGAAGAGAAGAAAGATGACGAACCTTGCTAGATCAGTAGAAAACATTACTATAGGGGGAGGAGGGGTAGAGGCCGACCTAAATTGACTTGGGATGAGAGGATTAGACATGATTTGCTAGACCTAAGCCTCTCAGAGGACATGGTTGAGGACAAAAATTCTTGGAGACTTAGAGTTAAGGCTAAGGATTTTTATGGAGAAAGGAATACCTTAGCGGTTTTTCTTTACCTGAATTTGGTCACACACCATTATGTTTTCTCTTCTCATTTAGTTCTATATGGTTTTCTATACATGTATTAGTATTATTAATTTTACTACGTGCTATTATCAATTTTATCACTATCGTACTTTGATGCCCCTTCTTTTTCTCCCATACAATGTTATCTTGAGCTGAGGATATCCCTGGAAGCCACCTCTCTATCCCATCGGATAGAGGTACGGTTTTCCAACATCCCACCCTCCCCAGACCCTACTTATAGCTTTGCTATTGGTGGGATTCCACTGGGTATGATTGATTGATTGATTGAAGAAAGTGTATCTTAAAGCCTTGAAGGTGTGAGTTGTTTGGTATTTTGCCCAATAGTTTGAACTTTGTATGATAGCATGGTGGTTCGATGCAAAAAAAATTATTTTAAGAATTGAAATTTGTTAAAAGAAATGGGATTTGGATTTAAAGTTTATAAATATGTTATAAAGATTTGCCTGTGGACATGTGGTAGCGGTTATGGCGACATCGATAATTGATCGTCTGAAGAAACACGGATCTACTCCCCACTAATGGGTCCTAGATCCAATGAGTCCACAAGGTAGGATACGGTTACTGCCAACACGATATGAATACAATTCCTAAAGTCCAGTGACGTGAATCCTGCAAAACAGAACATCGTGAGCTCGTTACGGGAAGGACAAGAGGGGGGGTCTTCCCGTAACCACCATCCGGCGTGAGAATAAGTATCTTTCTTATGAAGAGATAAAGTACTTAAGTAAATTGAGAGAGTACAGTGATGGTGAATCCATAGATGATTGAGAGGGTATTTATAGCCGAAGGATGTGGGGAAGTGATTGGGCCAGCTGTCCTTTTAGAAGATGCCTGCATAACCGTCTAGACGCGTGTCCTTATGTGATAGGTTTAGCTTAAACGTTGCATGTGCATGTATATCAACCTGGACACGTGTCGCTCTATTATTGGTTAACGGGGTAATATTGGCCATGTGCATGGTTATAACGACCTTGTCACGTGTCATTAGCTAATTGGCCAATAGATCACGTATTGCCCAAGAAAGCATCTTGGCGATTCTTCTAGAAGGTAATTGGTTGCTAACAACTGTCCCGAAGCATTACCTCGTAGTTATTTACGCGGAAGGATATTCCTTCTTGCGGATGACTTTCGAGGGTGCTGTGATGCTTCCGCATGTGCTATGAGGGTGTTTCTTCCTCAGATGACTATGCGGATGGTTTATATGTCCCGGGGGTGCCTTATGAGGAGCTTATGATTGACCCACGGGTATTTAATACGGGTATTTTGGTCCTTTTGGTACCCTACCTCTATAAGTCCCCCCAGTCCAGTGTTTCTTCCGTGTGAAGTATTTTATGCGGGTGGAACTCTAGACTTAATCGTTGATTTGGGGATTTTTAATTTTGCAAGTTGGTGAGAAATATATTTTGTTACTGTGGATAATTATGAAAAAGGACAAGTTGACCACTCGCAGGCGCGTGTGCAGGTGAAAGGACGTTTGTGACGGCTGTTACTGTACCCGACTGTACAACTTTTCCCCTTTTTCGAATTTCCAGCGTGACGTGGCGATCTGTTATTGAATGATTTTTTCTCTCTCTACTGTTCTCATCCCATCGCATTAATTGCGGTGGGTATAAATAGAGGGAGTTAACTTTTGTTTGAAGTTTTATCGCCCTTGAATTCTCGAACTTGCTTTTTCTTTCTGAATCCTTCAATCTCTCTTTGGTTTCTTTGAACAAAATCAGATATTATTATCAAGTGTTCTAAATGGCGCCTTCTCAATCTGAGGTCGATGAGATGGAAGTTTGCTGGGACCAAGAGGAATATCAAAAGTTGATTACAACTTATGGCATTCCATCAGAGTGAGGACCAGAGTTCCCCTCTGTTGGTTCAATAGCCAGTTTTCCTCCTCCAGGAAAGATGGCTTTATATGCCGATTATTTTGACCATGGGAATTTCCGGCTTCCTGTCACGAAGTTCTTTCAACGAGTGGTCAAGGCGTTTGGGATTCACTTATCTCAACTCCATCCTCGTTCCGTCATACGAATTCGTCACTTCGAGTTTGTGTGTATGGCGCATGACCTAGTTCCCCGGTTGGACCGGTTTGTTGTATTCTACAAGATGGCCAACCGAAATGGATGGTACACTTGTCATAGCTTGCCCGATAGAGTTATCGGTAGCGTAACCGAGGACACTTCCAAGGATTGGAAGAAAAATTCTTTTGGATCTCCGAGGACGTGGTGCCCGAGGCCATGACTCGTCGTTCTCCAAACGACGCCCTTATTGATATTACACCAGCCGCTCATGAGAAGCGTGACTGGTTTCGCAAGCTCACTACTCCGCCAACTTTTATGCGGGCGCTTCTGGAAGAGGCCCTTGTATGGGCTGGTATGAGCCGTTTGTGGCCTTCTCCTTTCATGGAGCCTGTTTTTATTGGGCTAGACGACCGTGAGTTTTGATATCTTGTTCTTTTACTCTTCCATATTTGGGTATTTATTGCTAATGATTGCAGTTGTTTTCAGGTTTTGGATCAATGTTGAACGCTCTAGATGATGGCAAGGGTTGTGTGGGTAAGGCTATCCGTGACGTAAAGGATGCGCCTATCCTTGAGAAGACTGCTCAACATTTCCTCTTTCCTGTGAAAGTGTGTGCCGAACCGATTGTCTCGGAGGCAATCTTTGAAACAGGTGCGTACATTCTAAACCCTCCTCCTCTTAATGTGCTGACCTCCGACGCGACGATTGTCATTCTAAGTGACGATTCTGCTCTCCTTGAGGGGGAAAGCTCAAATGATGCTTCTGAAGTTTCATCTGTCTCGCATTTGTTAGCAGAACTTTACAGAAAGAGGTCTATCCGTGCATCGCAGGTGAGTGACGCGGGTACTAGCGTTGCGGATGCCGGGAAGGAACCAAAAACCAAGAAACGCCGGACGCATCGTCTGAGGCAACCACTTCCGCCCAATCTTGCGGAGCGTTTGGGGACACTGAAAGGTAAGTTTCTACTTGCTATCTTTCGTCAACCATAATAATGAGATCTGACTATGGTGTTTTTATGCAGATCCGTCAATTGTTAAAGGACGCACATTTGGTAAGGTGTCAATGCCGACACCAAATGTTGAGAAGCAACCGTCGCCTCCTCCGGAGAAGGAGGCGGACAAGCATGTTACCCCTCCTGTTGAAGCGATTGTGGAAGGGGCTGACGATCAGCCAACGACCACCGGGTCATTGGATTATCTTTTTCAAGGTGGGGATACTACTGGTTTTCAACAAGGTAACCCTGAAGTCAATGCAGAAGGCTTCAGGGCTGATGAACCTCCTTCTCAATCCAGTCCTTAATTCAATCCTACATCTTCGCCCTTTGCACCGAGCAGGGAAGATGATTTCTATTTTGGGCCATCTGTCCATGAGGCTGGGGGGGTTCCTCGCAAGGTGGACCTCAACAGTCTTCTTCTACTCCTGTTTGTCTTGAGACTTCCAGTTCCCAGTACTTCGAGAACGTTCAGTTGGGAGGAGACTATGATTTATTTGTCCCGTCTTTGGACATTGTCAATGGGTCACGGGTTTCTAATCCCAACACCTGTATGAGTTTCGTTGAACACTGTATGCCACCCGCTGAAATGGCGTATCAGCGAACTCGCTCCCGCCAGGACCTTCATACTGGTCTGGCTACTTCTTTGACTAACAACTTATCTTGTAGTCAGGAAATTCTGTGGGAGTGGCGAACAATGGGTGGGAAGCTTGGTACAGCTTCCGATTCCTTGAAGGTTGCCAAGGCGGAATCCGAGGAGCATCGTAAAGCAGCGAGTGCGGTTAGGTGGAAACAAACCGATGCTGAAGCTGCACTCCAAAAGGAAAAAGATCGAAGTGTTGCTGCTGCCAAGAGTTGGAAAGAGGCCTGTGAGATGTCTAATGCCACCCTAGAAGCTTCCCGGGCTGAAACTCATGGGAAGAAGGACGAACTGGCAAAGGCACAGGAAGAAGTGTCTCAGCAAAACGGCCGGATCCAAGAGCTCGAGGAAGCTTTAAGATTGCAAGGAGAGGAGTCTGAATTGAAAGATAAGACTATCTGTGACAATCGTCAATTTCAGGTTAACTCCGTTAACTCAACTTCGTCAATTCAAACTTAAGATCATTGAATCTATAACGCACACTTCATTACATTTAAACTAGGGTTTAAACGACGCTTAACACTTACTACATGTGTAGTCTTTCGGGAATTGCACCGAAACGCAAACGAGTTGACGCAAACGATTGATGAATAAACGAAAAACGTCAAAACAGTAATTATGTGATAATTATGTGTTAACATACGTGTTACTTGATTATATGGCGTGTAATGCTAGACAAGAAACAAGAACTAAGATAGTTAAGTTAGAAAAACAACAATTGAAAGTGAAGGGACTTGAGTGTAACTTGTATGTCTATAAATATAACCTTAATCACTTAACCCTAACTTATTATCATAACCCCAAGCTCCGATCGGCCCTCCCTCCCTTGCTCCCTTGGCTGCCGTCCACCATACACACACATTCAACCAAGAAATCAAGCTTGTGATTGAAGAACTAGGTGCTAGGAAGGTATAATTGATCATTCTATACATTCTTGTTGCTTGATTTTGATGTTTGTTGGGTTAACCACAAACCCTAAGCTGCCGATTTTGTGTATGTATATAGCTAATATGATTATGGTTGATTGAATGATGATTTGATAACTAGATTGAATCTTGTTGCATGTTGATTTTTGTGTCTTTGATTTGAGTTCAAACACAAACCCTAATCAAGTATGTAATATGTAATTGATGTGCATGGATGGTGTTTATGGAGTCTAGAGGGTCATATGAATGCATGATAGTTCATAGATTGTTAATATGTTGAGTTTGGATGCAAACAGTTTCTGGACAGAATGTATATTTGATGTTTAAGTGACTGTAACGAAGTGTAAATATGAAAATTGGTTGAAATTATTGGTACTACAGTAAACTAGGTTGAGTCTAGTTTCTATAGAGTATAAATTTGTAATTTTTGGACAAGTAAAGGTTAACTTTTATGATTTTACAAAAACGTTGTGCAAAGCTGAGCTGTTAGACCTGCTGTTAGGTTATGTTGTAAATGTTATATCTCATGAACTACGAGACCAATTGGGTTGGTTCCACTTCTGGAAGTTGACTCATTGAGTTAGGAACCTAACCCAAGTGGTCTTGCATTTATTGAATTTTTCGTTTAACAGGAATTGCAAATAACATTCTGATTGCGCATGAATTTGACTGTTATGAGTTTGCTGTAATGATTTGATGATTGTGAGAAAACTATGAGGAATAAAAATGTAATAATATATGTTTTGGAAACCTAAGACATATGTGCTTCTGTGATGATTTTTGGTAAATTAATTGAGATGCCATGATCGGTGAAATAGTACAATCTTTCTAGTAGGATTTCTGTCTCGGTGAAACTAGCTGCTGAGTTGTGTAAAAATGCATGAAACATGATACTTGTTATATAATTGTTATGTTTTGACCAAAATACCCTTGCGGGGAATAATTGCTAATTGATTGCCATGATTTGACCAAATTGCCCTCATGGGGAATAATGGCTAATTAATTGTTATTTGTTGACCAAAATGCCCTTACGGGGAATAATTGCTAGTAACGTACGTTATGAATACATGACACGTATATGATTGCTTACACATGTAATGTGTCACAAAAAAACACTTGTTTAAGTCACCCACGATTCACAAACGAAACACAAAACATGTTATGTGCATAGGTATTATGTGCCGGGTCTAGAGACTCGATAATATTCCGACACTTAGAAAAAACTCTTTTTGTTTTAGAACGTTAGAGAGAGTTTTTCGGTGACGCGCATCTTGGTGATTTATTTTGGGAAATTCTTCGCAAACAGTGAGTTTCACTTTCCCCTCTTTAAACTGTTTTCAAACGCTTTTCACTTGGGGGAGATAACATACTCCACAACGCATTTAAGATTTTGTTATAAATTATATATCACTTGTAAAGGCTAAGTGGCAAACGAAATATTTGAAGTCCTACACATCGAACCGGTTAATATTTAGAATAGCGAGTCACTGTTGAGTAGTACTACTGGGTTTGACAAACCCCACCCAACGCTAAACTCGACTGGAGGTCGAGCGGGTGTAATTTTGGCTAACACGTACCATGGTCTGGAGGACCTGGTGACAAGGCACTTAATAAACGAGTCAGCTTCGGTGTCGAACACTTAGTAATACTTGTTGTATAGACTAGCTACCTATCGATATATAATTTGACATAACACTATCTGGTAACGCTGTAACGCAAAACGCTGTAACGCAAAACGCTGAAACGCAAAACGCTGTAACGCTGAACGCAAACGCTAAACGATTTATTTCTATATAACTTGTGAACTCACCAACCTTGTGTTGACACTTTTAGTATGTTATTCTCAGGTAGCCGAGGCGAGCGCGCGGTTAGGAACATGCATTGCTTGACACATTCTAATTATGCAAAACTTATTTTTAACTGTTATCGTTGGATTTAAGTCGTCCTGCGTGACGCAACTTTTGATTAAAGGTTTTTACGCTTCCGCATTTATTTACTCGTAAACGTTTTCATGGTTTTGAAACTTTATTTTATGGTTTGATTATAACTGATGATTCCGATCCTGTTAGTTCACACCCTCTGACGGTAAAACTCCGTTAGTGGATTTTGAGGGTGTGACACTATCGTTGAAATGCAATCTGCATATGACTCCCTCTTGCAATCCCAAACTGAAGCAAGTGACCGCGCTTCTGCCGAGTTGCAAGAACTTCGTGGCAGGGCGGAACGTGCTGATCAGGAGAGACAATACTTCCTCAACTGTGGTCTTGACTCTGTAAGTTCTTCTTCGTGTACTCTTTTATTTTTGTATCCTTAATTCCATGATGTTGACACAATTTTGTTCATAGGTCATCTATCATGTCAAGAGGAGCACGGAACTTACTGATTGTTTCGTGAACTTGACTGCTGCTTCCGAAGGGGTTGGCCGGGTGAAGGGTTTCAACGAAGGGTTGGCATTCGCCCAGTCTGGACAACCTATTGAGAGCCATCCCCTTCACGGACTTGACGCGGAGCAAGAACTCGGCATACGTGTCCAAGAATATGACAATCTGATCTTTCCGCTGCAACATATGCTTCCGGAATTTGCCTTATCCGAAGACCGTGTGAAGCAGTTGCGGGTCTATATTGATGATGAGTTTGATGATGACGAGTCTGAGGACGATAAGTCTGACTGCGGCGAGGCGGAAGATGCGGGCCAGAACGCACCGAAAGACACGAAATCCCCTAACCCATAAGTGTAGGTGTTAAGATTTGAACTTGTAATCTCTTCCCGTATTTTGTAATTACCTTTTTGAATATAAATGAAAGGAAACGCAAGTTGATAATATCTTTGTGATATTTCTTCTTTTTCTTTTTTGAATTTGTTTTAAGTTGGATAGTACTGGTGACGTGGGGGAGAGAGAATTTTCTAGGCGGTGGCTAACAAGACGTGTTAATTGCTTGTTTGACAGCCTGTAAGCGCTTTTTCGAATCTCCCGCCTGACGTGTCAATCATCCCTTGGTCCTTATTTTCTCTTTCTTCTGTTAGTCAGACGGTCGCATTAATTGCGATGAGTATAAATAGGCCTTGATGCCTTCGACCCCTTCTTATCACTTACATATTTTTGCTTTCATTCATATCAGAGAACTCTACTCTTCTATAGCCGCTCTGTATTATTCGATTCCAATAGCTGCCTAGAAGAAAAATCCCCCTGCTATTAATGAAGTCGGATGCGACATTAAAGAAAAGGACTTTGAAGACGTTAAAAATGTATATGGTTTTCCACCGGAGTGGGAAGCCGAACGTCCATCTAAAGGAGCCATTGCGACGGCGCCCCCGGCGAAGAAAATGGTCGTTTATGTGGACCACTTCACCACCGGGAACTTCCGGTTACTCGTGACTAAGTCCGTGCAATCGGTCCTGACGGCTTACGGGATTCACTTGTCCCAAGTTCACCCCTGTGGAATGCTTAGAATTCGGCATTTCGAATTCTGTTGCGAAGCACACAACTATGATCCCTCTGTCGGGATGTTCGCCGCACTCTATAAGATGACCTATCGTGAAGGCTGGTATGGTTTCGCCACCACCGGTAAAGGAACTATTGGCTTTGAATGGCTTCGTAGTATTCAGGGGTGGAAAACAAAATTCTTTTGGATCCGTGAGGATGTTATCCCATTTGCCATGACTTATTGGAAGCCAAAGGACAAATTGCCGGAAGTCCCTGCTTCTGAACACGAAGTTCGCGCCTGGTTTCTTACGTTCACGAAGACTCCAACGCCCATGTGTCCCATTCATGAGGGGGCGATGGTGCATGCCCGGATGAGTCGTTTGTGGCCGTTTCCTACCCTGGAGCCTTACTACGAGAATTCTGATGGGAGTAAGTGTTTATTTATAACATTTTGGTTTCCCAATTTACTTTCTTTAATGTTCTTCGACTGCAGGTGAAGGTACGATCCTTTCCACTCTTGTGGACAAGATGGGAGGCATGATCGTTCGTCGTCCTATTATTCAGCATGATGTACCATTTTTGGAACGTACACGGAATAATTTTGTTTTCCCTATTACTATTAATCCGGAGCCTCTTGTTTTCGAGGCGCTGTTCGCACAAGGTGAGGAGTTTGTCACCAAGTGTGAAGGTATTCCCCAACCTCGACCTATAACCGCTGCTACTTCAAGCGGAGTGATAGTACTACTTTCATCTAGCGAGGAGTCGTCGCTCTGCGAAGGAGGGTTACCGAGTGGTGCTACTAACCCTTCGCATTTGTCTATAGGTTTGACCCGTAAGCAAGATTTGAAGGCCATTACCGATCCATCAGCAGGTGAGGTAGGTGGTCCTCAATCCGTTGAGGGAGAACCTCAGGCTGCGGAAGTGGGTGCTTCAAAAGCTGCTAGGAAACGGAAAGCACCAGCTTCTGATGCCGCGCCCAAGAAGAAGAAAAAGAAAAAGGATAAGGTTGATGTCCCAGTCTTGGGCACTCGTCTTCGGGAGCTTGCTGCCCAAGACGCTTCTAAAATTAAGACTTGGCCCTTTATGATTGTTCTTCTATTTATCGCTTCTTAGTGACTTAAAGATTTTTATTTCTTGGAGTATTTCAGGTCTTAAGGATTCTGTTGCTACCGAACTTCCGACTCCACCAGCTTCACCAATAAACACTGCTCAAGAGCCGATCGATTTATTGGATTCTTCTCCTATTAAGGACGAAGAAGTTGGTGAAGCTGATCGGTTTCATACATCTCCATCCCGTCACGCGCATACCTTCCAAGATCAAGGTGGGGTCAGTGAGTTTAAACGCGGGGGTCAGGCTTCCTCCTCTCGAGTGAATGATGATACTGCCCCGTATCTTCCTCGTTGGTCATTACGGCGGAACACGGTGTTGAGTAGTGCGGACGTTTGCCAGGAATACCTCGACGAAAGTCTTCCTCCTGCAGAAAAGGAACGACAACGTCGTCGCATCCACCAAGAGCTTTTCGACTCTAATTCCTATCATGTGGCGAATGCTGTGTCTACCAACCAGGAACTTCGTCGGGATTGGCTATCTATGAATGATGAGTTGGAGGAGACCGAGCGGAACTTGCTTGGTGCCAAAAAAGAGGCTCTTAAAGCATTAACTGACGCTCAAGACAGCCATCGAGCCTTAGAGGAAGCTAAAGCTTCTTTTCAGAAGCAGCTGGATGAACAAGCTGAACTGATAAAGACTCTTAAAGCTGACTCGGCAGCGAAGGACAAGCGCTTGTCTGACCTGAATGCTAGGAATCGGGACCAAGCCTTGGAGTGTGCTGGTCACAAGATGAATCTTGTCCGAGCTCAGGCAGACAAAAAGTGGCTTATATCGACAGCGATTCCTAGGTATCACGTTTTCTTTAACCTGATCAATTCAGATGTGTATGTGTTTACACATGTTTGTTCATCTTAACAGGTTATCATTAACATTCGGAATAGTGATGATCTTGGAAACTGTGTTGCTGTGCTCCTTCGCGCTTCCGAGCAAGTTGGCCGCCAAATGGGCTTTGAGGAGGGATATGAGTTTGGTTCAACGTCTCGGCTTCCGGAGGAATATGTATTGGCCGGTAAGGACACTGCCTCCATCCTTGTTGTGAAAACCAAGGAGTTTGATACCTTGAAGTTTTCCCTTTCCGACCACATATCAGAGCTTGCGGACAAAGAAGATGCCATAGATCAATTGAGAGAACTATTGGATCTTAATGAGGGAGGAGACGAGGAAGCTGACAGTACTACGAAAGATGAGGATGTTACTCCGTAAATACATGTTTTTGTTTTAACTTTTTCTGTTCCTTTGTAATCTCTTTTGACTATAAATAAGAAGTCTTTTCGTTCTTTCCGGTGCACTTTGTCTTATGTACTATAATATAAGTGTCTGTCCGGAACTTCGTTTTTGTCAATAAAAGATTACAACTTATCAAAATACCATGGAGTCGATTGGATATTCTCGTACATTAGGCATAAGCCTTCTTACAATAAAAGAAATTGCGAAACTTGCTAGTCTATGTGGGCACGCAGGCCAAAGTAAAGAACAAATGAGATTGCTACATATAGCATTTCTTTAATTGTGTTGCTTTCCAAGTTCGAGGGATTCTCGCCCCATCCAACTTTTCCAACTTGTAGGTACCTTTGGATAATACTTGTTTGATTCTATAAGGTCCCTCCCAAGTTGGGGCTAACTTGCCCGGAGGCTCCTGGCCGGAAGCCTCGTTATTGCGGAAGACAAAGTCTCCCGCGTAGAACTTGCATTATTTGACTCGCGAGTTCTAATATTTCTCAAGCTGTTGCTTATAATTGTGCTCGCGAATCAATGCTAGTTCTCTTCTTTCTCATAACAGGTCTAGATTCATCCTGAGTTCTTGATCATTATCATTAATCAGTAGAACCCTTGCAGATGGAATTACGATTTCTGCGAGGATCATGGCTTCAGTGCCGTAGGTTAGGCTAAAGGGTGTTTCCGAATTACTGGAGTTCTTTTGGGTGCGGAAGGCCCAGAGTACGTGAGGCAATTCGTCCACCCAACCCGTTCGTTTCGTCCCTAGCCTTGCCTTGATCCCTTCTTTGATAGTTTGGTTGGTCCTTTCAACCTGACCATTTGCCTGCGGATGAGCTACGGATGTAAAGGTTTGAATGACTTGAAGCTCTTCCAACCATTCCTGTAGTCCACTGTCGGCAAATTGGGTCCCATTGTCACTTACCAATTCCTGTGGGTGAGCGAACCTGCAAATGATGAATTCCCAAAGGAATTTTTTCACACTTGAAGCCGTGATTGATGCAACCGGTTTGGCTTCCACCCACTTGGTGAAATAATCAATGGCAACTATCAAGAACTTGACTCGTCCCGAGGCTTCTGAAAAAGGTCCCATGATATCAATAGCCCATTTTTGGAACGGCCATGCAGATGTTACTGGAATCAGTTCATTTTTTTGACGCAAGGTGTTGGGAGCATGGGCTGGCATGAATCACATTTTCTGATTTCTTGCATAGCGTCCAAATGCATGCCGGGCCAATAATACCCCGCGTTCATAATCTTTGCCACTGTCATTCTTGGTCCCGCGTGTAGTCCGCAAATGCCTTCGTGAATTTCTCTGATCAAGTAATTTGCATCTTCTGCGTCTACACAACGTAATAACGGACCAAGGAATGACCTCCGGTATAAGATACCGTCAATCAACTGGTAATTCAGAGCTTTATGCTTAATCTTCCGAGCCTCGGCCTTTCCTGCTGGAAGTGCTCCGGAAGATAAATAAGCTATAATGGGTGACATCCAAGATTCAACGCCCGTTTGAATTACCAGGACTTGATTCTCTGGAACGGATGGATGGTCTAGAATTTCTAAACGAATATCTTTGGCGAAATGCTCAAAATTTGTTAAAGCTAGTTTGCTAAGAGCATCCGCCGATTTATTCTCACTCCTCTTAATGTGAACAATATTGAAGGATGAAAATTGGCGAATCAAGACCCATGCTTGTGACAAATAAGAAGCCATGACATCGTTTTTGGCTTCGTATGTTCTGTTTATTTGTCCCGCAATTAGCATAGAATCCACCCGAGCCTCCAAATGTTTCACCCCCAGCTTTTTCGCTATCCGTAGTCCTGCCAGGAAGGCTTCGTATTCCGCCTCATTGTTGGTACTTTTGAAGTCCAACTTGATGGCGTACGTAAATTCATGCCCCTCAGGGTTGACTAGCCTTAAACCCGCACCTGACCCTTCACTGCTGGAAGCTCCATCCGTGAACAATGACCAAACTTGCCCTTGTTCCGGAGGTGCTTGGGGTTGTTGTTCGATTAAGCATTCTTGCTCTTTGTACTGCGGAACTTCCGTGACAAAGTCCGTGAGTACCTGCCCCTTGATCGCTGGTCTAGGCTTATATTCAATCGAGTGTTCACCCAATTCGATAGCCCACTTTGCCAGTCGTCCGGACAACTCGGGTTTACTCAACACGTTCTTGAGTTTGTACCCGGTTAACACATAAATAGGATGGACCTGGAAATATCTGCGGAGTCGTCTGGCGGCATAGACCAATGCCAAAACCAACTTTTCTAACATCGAATATCTTGTTTCTGGGTCCGATAACGTTCTACTGACGTAATAGATTGGAGTTTGAACATTTTTTCTATCGGTCAGCAGAACGGCTCCTATGGCAATATCTAAGGCAGATAAATATAGTGTCAGAGGTTCACCCGCATATGGTACTGTTAAAGTAGGAAGCTCCATTAAGCATTTCTTAAATTCAAAGAATGCTTTTTCAGCTTCCGCGGTCCACTTGAAATGTGCCTTTTTAAGGAAATTTCTAAGTGTTGACACGAATGGATGAGACTTTTCCGCCAGCGCCACAAGTCTTCCATTAAGTGTCTGAACCTCCTTGAGGGAAGAAGGTGAAGGCATGCGGGCTATAGCCTGGACCTTATCCGGGTTGGCTTTAAAGCCCGCGCCTATTACTATGACTCCAAGGAATTTACCCTCTTCCATTCCAAATGAACACTTAGCCGGATTCAACTTCATATTGATGCTTCGTAGTGTTTCAAAGGTCTCTTCAATATCTCTTAACATCTGATCTTCTTCAATGCTTTTGATTACCAAGTCGTCCATATAAACTTCGAGATTCCGACTTATTTGACTTTTGAAAGCCTGATCCATCAGTCGTTGATATGTGGCCCCCGCGTTCTTTAATCCGAAAGGCATCATTCTGTAACAGAATGTTCCTTGGTCAGTTCGGAACGCTGTCTTGTCCTCGTCGCCAGTTGCAATATGAATTTGGTGATACCCTTTATAGGCATCGAGGAAGCACTTGAATTTAAATTGGGCCACCGCGTCTACTTTTATGTCGATCTCCGGAAGCGGGTAACAATCTTTCGGACATGCCTTGTTCAAGTCTTTATAATCTATTCACATCCTCCATGTTCCGTTGCTTTTTGAGACAATCACTCGGTTAGCCACCCATGTTTGGTACTTGATTTCTCGTATGATCCCAGCATGAAGAAGGTCTTATACTTGCTCATTCATAGCCTTCGTTTGTTCTGGACCCATCTTTCGTTTTTTTGTACAATTAGGGTGATTAACGGATTCACCCTTAACTTGTGTTTCGAAATGCTCCGCGGAACACCGGTCATGTCCTCGGGTGGCCAAGCAAAAACGTCAATGTTCTTGGTCAATAATTGCTTTAAAAAGGTTCTCACTATCTCCGAGATAGCGGGTCCTATTGTAATTGTCTGGTCTGGAAACTTCTTATTCAAAACCCATTTCTCGGGCTCAGTCCTCTGAGCCTGCCTTGGAACCTTGCTTGGTCTTGAACTTTCAGTTGTAAAACAATGTCGATGTACATGAATTATCGCCACACCAGTGCGAGTTGGAACTCCTACTGCACCATGTGCTGTGGACGGGTGGGCATTGAAATCTCCAATTGCTTCTCGTCCCAAGATAACGTCATGTTTTGAAGTTGCTGGTAAGACCAAAAATTCAACTTCCTCTGTTCTTGAATGTACTCCATCACTTAGTGTGACCGGGAAAGTGATGACACCCCGCGGGTGCATTATCTCTCCCCCGAAACTAGAAACAGGAGCATGAATTGGTTGTAATCTTTCTTTGTCTTCCTCATCTAGTTGTTCGAAACTTTGTTCGTACATAATATCGGATGTACTGCCTATGTCAAAGAACACATATTGTGATCGATAGTGGCCAAATTCGGCAGTAATTATCAGCGGGTTTTTGTTACACGGGCTCCCTTTGATCCGAGGAAAGATAACAGGCTCGTTTTTCCACTCTTCGTCCGAATATTCTCTCCGTTTTCCCTTACCTGAATGTCCCCCTTGAATCATGTGGACATTCAGATCTTTGATTTGCCTTTTGGCCGGGCCTTGGCTATCCTTTGTGGGAGGTTTGCCAGTCCCTCCTCGTACGCCTTTGACCAAATGTTGGAGTTTACCATTTTTAACAGTTGCTTCAATTTCATTTCTGAGAGCCACACACTCATTCGTGTTGTGTCCAGCATCATTATGATATGAGCAATGTTTTTTGGTATCGAGGAATGATTTCCGTGGTATTGGTTGTGGTTTCCGGAAAGTCAGATTCTCAGTAGTGAGAATTTCTGAGGGAGTCTTTGATAACAGTTGGTGGAACGAGCTGAAAAATTACGTTTACCTTTGTTGTCGATCAAAGATCTAGCATCAAAAAGGTTTAGGTGTTTCCGTACTTGGCTGAAGTCTTGACCATATTGGTCCCTTAGCTTGTCTGTTTGGTCTCGGAGTTTGAAACTCGACCCTTGGGGACTGCTTTTGACTGCTGGAACTTAGAGTTTTTTTAGTTCTTGCAAACAACTTTGATGCCTTCATGATTTCATCCCATGACTCAGGTATTCCGTCCCTTCCCGTTAGAGTACGGATCAAGGCATCACTGTGGACATTCTTACAAAATGCTCCGCGCAGCATATCTTCGCTTACTCCTCCGATGTTAAGGCTCTCGTTAGTAAAACGAGTAATGTAATCCTCAATAGACTCAATATTTCGCCTTGTAACATCTAGTATTTCCGAAGGGTCACGAGTATGTTTCTTTTGCTGACTAAAATGCTGAGAGAATTTTGCTACAAAGTCCTTCCAACTTGTAATCTTTCCGCATGGTAATTTCTCAAACCACTCCCGCGCCGCCCCGGTGAATGTTAGTGCGAATATGACACCAATACGGGAGAGTCCAACCTATGACTCCTCCAACTGCTTCGAACCTTAACAGATGGTCACTGGGGTCAGTCATTCCATTATATGTTCCAACGGATGTTGGAATCTTTGCATTAATTGGGAATGGAGCTGTCGCGATACTCGGAATGAATTTTGATTTTTCTGCGAAAGACTCTGAGCGATATGGTTTGGAAAAATCATATTCAGCATTGCTATGATACTCCGCATGGCGGACAACTGGGCGCGGATAGCTAGTTCCTCCGTACGAAGGAAGGCGGCTATCCCCACTCTAAAAACTACCATCCGGACAATAAGATGAGTCGTACCCGTCCAGTTCGTCCTCATAGGATTGTACCCGTATATCTATGCGGGGACGAGGACGCAACCTTCGGATGTCGCTCATGTTACGCTCTGGTGGCAAACTGTACTGGATATGACTTCCCCTTATAGGAGGAGAAATAGATCTCCTGGGAGGCTCATCATACGTCAGGGTACGGCCATGAAAACGCTCATTCCGGACCCGATGCTCATACTCTGTTTTCAAACTTTCTTGTTGAATACGAAGCCACTCGTCAGGAGACAAGGTTTCTTCAGTCCTGGGGTTATGACGGTGGGCTCTCCTTGGATTAGAGTTACCGGAATCTTCTTCCAAACCTATCTCCGACTGAGTTCGATGAACTTCTCTTGGAACACGCTCTAGATTCCTTATATTAGAACCTCCTGGGGCTGTGACATACCCCAAGTCAGTAGCTGGTGTGACAATATTTCCAGTGTCTATCGGAGTGACACCTTCTTGTTGAGCAAACAACCCCCGAGCCGTCGAACCACCCAAGGAAAGGATTCCTGGGTTGACGGTGTCGGTTCTTGCGGTAGGGGTCGAAATTCGAGCAAACACAGATGTCGCTCCTTCACATGTTTCAAGGTTGAGATCACGCGGAGGTTGTGCTTGATTCTCCGTCGGCCCTTTAGGTAACTGACTCATATCGTAAAGAGAACGGAAAAATTTTTAGCTGTTCTAACAAAAGCACGGATGGCGCCAATGAAGAAACACGGATCTACTCCCCACTAATGGGTCCTAGATCCAATGAGTCCACAAGGTAGGATACGGTTACTGCCAACACGATATGAATACCATTCCTAAAGTCCAGTGACGTGAATCCTGCAAAACAGAACACCGTGAGCTTATTACGGGAAGGACAAGAGGGGGGTCTTCCCGTAACCACCCTCCGGCGTGAGAATAAGTACCGTTCTTACGAAGAGATAAAGTACTTAAGTAAATTGAGAGAGTACAATGATGGTGAATCCATACCTCATGATGATTGAGAGGGTATTTATAGCCGAAGGATGTGGGGAAGTGATTGGGCCAGTTGTCCTTTTAGAAGATGCCTACATAACCGTCTGGACGCGTGTCCTTATGTGATAGGTTTAGCTTATACGTGATGTGCATGTATATCAACCTAGACACGTGTCGCTCTATTATTGGTTAACGGGGTAATATTGGCCATGTGCACGGTTATAACGACCTTGTCACGTGTCATTAGCTAATTGGCCAATAGATCACGTATTGCCCGAGAAAGCATCTTGGCGATTCTTCTAGAAGGTAATTGGTTGCTAACAACTGTCCCGGAGCATTACCTCGCAGTTATTTACGCGGAAGGATATTCCTTCTTGCGGATGACTTTCGAGGGTGTTGTGATGCTTCCGCATGTGCTATGGGGGTGTTTCTTCCTCAGATGACTATGCGGATGGTTTATATGTCCCGCGGGTGCCGTATGAGGAGCTTCTGATTGACCCGCAGGTATTTAATAGGGTATTTGGGTCTTTTTGATACCCTACCTCTATATCGTCCCAGGGGCAGTGATCATTGTGATCGTATAAAGAGTTGTTAAATTGTAAATATCATATAAAGAAAATTTTATGAAAAACTGTAAATGTTGCCCAATTCTTTAAATCAAAAATGTAATAAGTTTGATTAGTTTAATTTTATTAATAAAAGTTACTAATACGTATCCTAGTTTATTAACTATTATGAATGATTCAAAAAATAAATGTCTAGTATAAAATATACGTAACCAATAAAGGTAAAATAACGTATGAGTACACATTATGTGTTAATTAAAGTGTTTTGTTCACCTAAGTTAATTTAGTATAACTGTTTAAGAGTACATTGGTTGGACTTGGAGATACCCGTAGTCTTTGTAACACTAACATCATACTTTCAAATTAAAATAATAACATGAGAACTTTGAAATAAATCGTTAAGACCGTTATAATGCAGAAAATGTATAGAAGTACTGGGGTCCGGGAAAATACTACGTATTGAAGTAACGCTAACAATCCGCTATCAATAAAACTTTTAAACATAACATAACTAATAAGATACAACAAACAAAATATTATGAACATATCCAAAATCACATATGAAGACAGGGATTTATACGCTAAAACTACTGCATATAGTTGAAATGGTGTTACCAGCATCGACATCACTCTAGAATAACTCGACATATCGTATTATTATCTTCAATATCATATATGCATTCCTTTGTTTCACTCGGATCTTACTATGACATATTTCTCTCTATAATCGATGCAAAATGTAAAAACCAGTGATAGAGTTAATTATATGTCATTTTTTATAATGATCACTTTTATTTGTTAATAATATACTAACTTGTAAGAACTTATAGGTTTAAAAGATAATAGAAAATTAATAATATGTGGCAGTCTGAGCGTATGCTAACTAATTCATTAGAGGGGGCAGGGAACTGCGTGAGGAGCCTCCCATCACGCGTGATGACTAAGGCAACACCGCCGCCGGTCAATGGTCACGCGTGATGGGGATGGTTGCGCGATCGCCATCACGCGTGTGATGGGTGTGTATCGAGGAGGGTTGTTGGTAAATGGAGCCGTTGGAGGGATTAAAAAAAATAACTTATTTTACCTATCTAAATAACTAAAACATATCTTCAAAACATACACAAATCCAATTCAAACTCAACTCAAATCCAACTCAAAATCTTCTACTACACACACCATTTTAACATATCAAATGGAGGGTTCTAAGAAACATGGGTCGGGTTCAAAGAAAACCCAAACCCGACCAAAGGTTCGACAAAATCTAGGCGAACCGACGAGATTTTGGTTACAAGACGAACCCGACACAACCCAACCATTCCAACAACAACCTTCCCAACAACAACCTTATTATCCACAACCTTTTCAGCCGTCCCAAAACCAACAACAAGCTTCCCAACAACAAAGTTATTATCAACCGTCCCAAAACCAATCGTATCAAAACTAACCTTTTATTCCACCTTTTTCTACTCAAAATTATCGAAATAATGTTTTTCAAATGTTTGGATCTCAACCGTCTCAAATGTCCGTCGATCCCCTAGACAATAACGAGGTTATACATCAATTTGCAAGTGTTATTTCTCACGAAGTGCAAACTTTGGATGAAGATGAACCCGCGGATGAGGAGACGCATCAAAAAAGTGTTAGGCGTTGGTTGCCCGATGAGGAGGTCGCCTTGACCAAGGCTTATTTACATTGCTCCGAATCAATAAAACACTCAAACCAACAAAAAAAGAAGCGTTATGGAGACGTATTAAAGAACATTTCTCGAAACTTTCCGGCGCAACCGAACGAAACAAGGATCAAATGATTGGCAAGTGGGGAGATTTGAATAAAAAAATGTCATAATTTAATGTTTGTTACGTCCAAGATGTAACTATTTTAGTTTATTTATTTTATAATCTATTACTTTATTTTTACAATTTGATATATATATATTTTCTAAATGTTTTGTAGTCCTGAACTCCACAAAGCGGAGCGAGCGAGGCGACTATCATAATGGACGCTTTGGCCGAATATGTCCGAGTTTACAAATGTAAGGATTTTCCCCACTTGGAAGCGTGGGAGATTGCGAGACATCACGCGAAGTGGAAACCGATTTCGTTGGTCGATTTGAACGGACCAACGGCTCCAAGGAAGAACGGATCTTCTTCAAAAAGATCAAAAACTTCCGAGTCCGGGGACTACACAACGTCTACCGGCGGCTTGTCATGCAACATGCCGAGCATGAACTTGAACGAGGAACCCGAAGACAATCCCGACGAAGACATACCCACACCCACACGGCCGAATCGCAAGAAAAGTGGGGAATCGTCAAGACTTGGAAAGGAAGGGATAGCCGAAAACTTCATCGAATACAAGTCGGCTAAGATGGCGGAAATGGCCGAGACGAATGAGCGAAAGAAACATGCTCATATTTTAAAAATGAAACGTGATGAGACGTATATCAACCATTTGAATGAAAACCAAAAAAACGCCGATCTAACTTTCCTCCTACAACCGCACGAACATCTTGAGGAACCCTTTAAATCGATCATACTTCAACGCAAACGCGAGATATGCGACAAGTGGGGTTGGGAAGGGCCGTAGGTTTTTTTGTCGGTTTTTTTAATTTAGTTGTCTTTATTTAATGTAATCTTGTTTTATTTTTTAGTTAATGTAATATTGTTTTCTTTTTATTTATTTTAGTATTAATTAAAAAAAAACCATCACACCACACCACCACTAATAAAAATCCATCACATGTGATGGATTTGGGGTTGGTGATATGACACACCATAAGTGGAGGTGGTGTGTGAGGAGATTTGCACCAATCCCTCCCCCCTTATGCGTTCATAGTTCACTTATGTCACTATCATGCACATAATGGGTTTTAACTAACTTATCATCTAATTATTATATTGAGGTTGAACTAAAAGCTAGATAAATAAATAAATAATTCATGATTGGTTGCTCTGGGATGAACCTCGTCTCACTGATTCCTTTACGGGCATTAATGGGTTGGCGCCCAACTTTAATATGCATGTTTTGATTTAACATCTCTAACGGTGATGATGTGGTTTTGACATCGACAGGTTTAACGCCCACAGCAACCAAGCAACCAAACTTAGAAAAGAGTATTTTGAGCAAACCAAATATCCAAGGTTGGTGTATTAATGAAGTGACCATGTTATCTTGTTTGTTTTTTCTATTTAGAAGATGTTTTTCTAATTTATCCAAGTGTGTTTATCAAAGGATAATTATGCTAGTTAACTACCACTAATTGAATATTCCACCTACAACTTCAATGTCTTGACCAAACGCTTATAAATGATGGTTATAAATACTTTGTTTTTTAAGTTAATAAAATGAGTTGAGTTGTTTGGTAGCCTTTTAATGGTAATGAAAAGGCTACCTTTTAACGGTTTCTATCATTTTAATAGTTAAGAGTTAATCTTAAGTCTGAATGGTTAAAAGATTATCTCTTAATCATTAAGAGACTACCAACCAGCCTCACTGTTATGCATAGTTTCAAAGAGACTACTTACTTTTTTGGTGAGGTAAGTTTTGAATTTGTTGATTAATAATTTTTTTAATATTTTGAAAAATGAAAATGATATTTTTCTAAAGTGTGTTACACACTATTACATTATGGTATGCACTATTGTTATGGGGGTTGTTTTAAGTGTTACCTTGTGATTAATGGCATGGATTCAATGTGAACATGTTGGATCCACTGTCGATCGTTCTAGACTTATGACAAGGATGTAACCCATATGTCTTTTACTTATGAATAAGACATGCCAGTATCTAACATTATTGTTTGTTCACGGCTAAGTCCATTAAATAAAACATAGTTTCACTTTTTTCCCCGAAGGTGACTCATGGATATTTTTAATATTCTAGAACTAGGAGGGTTTATAAACTTTGATGTTATATTATGGTACATATATATATATATATATATTGATCGGAAAGAAACTCGAAAAATAAAAAGATTATGTGACACATAATTTTGTTTCACTTTTGTAAATTGTAAATATTTTATAAAACTTATACTAGTTTTTTTTTTGTATACAACTTTTAGATTTTGATTGTAAAGGTACATATGACAGACCAAGAGTGTCGCTCGTTCTTGCACATGGATGAATCATCGATAATGAGATTACTTAATAATTAGAATGTTGGTATAGGAATGACTAAGGCAGTGCAAGCACTTGGTCCAGCGATATTGGCACTACGTTGATCAATGAAGCGAACAATGATGGGGACATGGAGTATTTGATCTTTGATTCGATGTATTAACTAAAAGGTTCCCTTCTTTACCAATGTACTTTTTTGATACACTATGTATTAAGGCTTGGTACTCGTGATCCCTTTGTAGAAAAATGTGTGAGGTCAAAATCAGTGACCTGTATTTTCACCAATCTAAAAGGTTCATTCGTTTCATATTTCAATTAAAGATACCATATTTATGTCTACATGCACAAACATCATTTGTTTGTCATATCACGTCAAAAACAAGATTTATGTTTCACAATATATAGTATATAATCTCAAATTTAATGTATCATCTTGTTAATAAAACGTATACATATACTACTTTAGGACTAAGGGTGCAAATAAGCTGAGCTGCTCGCAAGCTACTCGAGATCGGCTCGTTAAAAAGCCCGTTCGAGTCGAGCTTTATCGAGCCCGAGCCCGAGCTCAAGCCTAAAAATAAGCTCGTTTAATAAACGAGCCCGAGCCCGAGCTTTAGTTATCGAGCTCGAGCCGGCTCGTGAGCCTAAACGAGCCTACCATTTATATATTTTTTAAAAAATATATATTTAATAATTATTAATTAATAAGTATAATGTTATGAAAAAATAAATAAAAATAACTGAATAATATATATTCTTTTATACATAAAATTATAATAGAAAAAAATATATAAAATAATTATAATTATATAAAAAAATAATTAATAAATAGTAAACGAGCCGAGCCCGAGCCGAGCTCGAGCTTTAAAATCCATTCACGAGCCGAGCTCGAGCTTTGAAAATAGAGCTCGAAACGAGCCGAGCTCGAGCTCTGTGCAAGTTAAACGAGCCGAGCTCGAGCCTAGTCGAGCTCGGGCTCAGCTCGGCTCGTTTGCACCCCTATTTAGGACAAAAAGAAATTAAATAATTATTTAATATATTTTTGTTTACTTTTCTTTTCTCAATAAACAAACGTTAGTTATTTTTCTATTTTCTTTTAAAAAAATTTTACAAGAACATGTCATTGTTTATAAGCAACTAAATAATATTGATTCTATGTCGGCACATATGTCATTTATGATTTACCATGTTCTTAATAAATACTTGTGCAAAAAAGTTGTAAATGAGTCATGTGCTCGATACTTATGATGATCTTCAATACTCCTTAAGGTCTATGAAACTACTCACGTCATTAGACTCTTTAACAAATTTGGCTTTTGCAATTGAAACTACTTGTGATGCAAAGTGTACAATGGCCATGACTCATGGAAACTAAGGTAGTGATGGTGGTTAGTACAATGAGACCACTTCTAACCTTAACCCCACATGGCATGCTTTGCTTTGAAATGGCTAAGGTATATATCATTGTAGGGACACCCAACCCAACTCTAAGGTTTCACTCTTATTATTTTTTGTTTTCTTTCTAAAAATCTATAAAAGAAGTAATGTTTAAAGTATGATTGGTGTATTTGAGGTCGTTAAGGTCCGTTACTTCGTTATAAGATCAAGATCATATGACAACGGTCGTCCTCAAGAATCACTAAAACTTACGGGACCCGGCAAAAAACAAATGGGCCCTAAATTAAAAACTCAAGAACTAATATACAATTGTTTTTTTAGGAAAAAAAAGTTTGCTCTTACGATCTGAACCAAAACTTTTGATTTCGTAGACCAACACTTTTTTTCATTGATCAAAATATATGTGTGAACCCTCGGGTGGGCAAAAGTAAAATTGCACTAATTTTGACGTTATTTTACTAATCTCGTGAAAATAACGTTAAAAGTGGCGGAAGGTTAATCAGGCATCATGTGGTGGCGTTGATAGCCGAAAGACAAGGGCACATGCACCGATCAGCCGGTGTCCCGATGATTGAGTGCTATGTGCCTTATGTCCAAGGCTTGATGCAAAACTACTATCGAGCCGGGGGTCTCACCGGAAGCAGCCTCTCTATCCCTATGGGATAGAGGTAAGGCTGTCTACATCTTACCCTCCTCAGACCCTACCATAGCATTGCTATTGGTGGGATATACTGAGTACGATGATGATGATGATGATGAAAGAGTTATTTTACAGGCTTTTGTTTTAAAATAAATTTATATATAATGTATATAGTTATTCATTTTAACAATTATGGGTGAGAATGGGTCAGTGTAGCTGCACACTCCGCATATGGATCGGGCCAGCCCTGTGTGTGACCGAATTAGGATATAAGATCCTACTTGTTTATGTGTTTTCATATGTGTATTAAGCGGGTGTTTGAGATTCTTTATTTTTACCTCCGTATGACTCATCCATAAGTCATAAGTTATAACCTTGTGACTTATAAAATCATTCACACATTAAGCAATTTCAAACAATTTTTTAACTTTTCAATAAGTTATAAGGAGACAAAAATAAAAATCCCAAAAACTCCCTAAATCATGTGAAAGAGTAATTCACATAAACAAAAAGTATAGAAGGTTTAAATTTGAAAATGATTAAAATAGTTGAAGGCAACTCTTGAAGGATTAGCTTATTAAATAATATTGTTAAATGATTTTGGATTTTAAAGTGTTGGTCCTTGAAGTTGAATATTTGATATTGTTAGCATGTTCAATTTTATTAAATATATATTTGTTTTATTACAGTCGGATCAGTTTATAGCCCTTTAATTCACTAATTCAAATCTGGTTCATTTAAAAAACACTTTTAAATGGTTTATAAGCCTCTTATTTAGTAAGTTCTAGAAACATGTTGACCCATTTAGAAACTACATTAATCGATCAGATCTCTTAATGACTCAAAACAAAAGTTGCTAAGCAGCCCTAAGTCACTAGTCAAATTGAGGTCAATAGGATAAAAATAGCTCTCTCATTTACCAAATGAAACGAACACAATAGAGGACTTGCATGATGGACTCTTTATAGGCCACTCCAATGCTCTAGTTATGTTTAACGTATAACTTCATATGCACCCAAATTGAAGGCTAAGCTGTTGAAAAGTAAGATTTTGTATGAGACCAAGCTCATAAGTTAATGTCTTTTAGTAACCAAGCTTCATAAATTTCAAACGAGTTTAGTTACTCTGCAAAAATAGAACAAAATTTTCAAAGAACTTTTATTCTTACATTATAATTTATGAATTTTAAATATATTTCTACGAAAAGAAAAGGCACATTTATTAAGCTCTTCAGATAAGGCACTAGTAATATTCCTAAGGCATGCATGTCTTGATTTTTTTAATTATTTTTTTCACTACAAGTTGTAAATGGTTCCAGAGTGCAACAATACAACATAATTTACAAGGTTTGTAATCATGTGGTATAAGTGATGGAATCGTGTATGCCTAAAGATATCGAAAGGTGGCTCATGGTTAGTGTTAAGCCATTAGTCTTAAATACTCAATCATAAGCACTTCCCTTTCTACAAGTTTATCAAGTGAGATACATTAACAAGTAGTAACAATCAAGTTATTAAAGTTAAAGTTAAATTCTAAGTTTGAAGTTTACTATGTTTTTAATTTAGGGCTCAGAAGAAACACACGTCTCCATAATTTAAAACATTTGATGGAGTAGTTCTCGTTTTGGATGACCGATAGAAATAAGACAAATCAATACGGCGAGTAAGGCAGTGACAGTGGCCGATAGTAGAAGAACAACTTGTATTAATAATCATACTATTTAATTTAACAAATTTTTTTACTCGTATTTTTTTTCCTTATTAAAACTAATAATTTCTTAATAAAACCAAGTATTTTCATTTAACCAAATATATTAAATGAAAAAACTAGTTATCTAAGTATACTAATATTTAATCCTCTTTGCAATAGTAACAATCAAACTAACATTAATAAAAAAACAACAATAGTAATAATCACTATAATATATTTAAAAAATTTGTTTTTAAAGTGGATGAATATAATCGTTAAATATCTATATCTATAATATATATAAACGAAAACATAAAAATCCTACGTGTCGCGATGCGGTCGCTCCCCATTTTTTTGGAGTCAGCAGATTTGCTTGATTTTTTAATGGAGGCTTCTCATGCATTTGACCCGAATTCACGGGTATGGGTCTTACCAAACCCAGATATTCCTTAAACGGGTTATAACATCTCATTAAATTAAAAATTATTCTCACCAAATTATTGATGTGAAAATCCTATAAAATAAGATATACTAAAAATTATTATATTATTTTTTTAAAAAAAATATTATTTATAATTAAGAAACAATTTTATAGTAAAAAAAATAAGCGGTCTTAGGTCTTACCAAACCCTGATAACTTTTAAACCGGGTTATAACATCTTAGTTATTTGTGAAACCTTTTTATCATCAAACTGTAAAAAAATTATAGATTTCATTACAATATATAAAATTAAAACAAAAAGGTATATAAATATTAAAAACGAGTAATGTAAAACAGCCCCGTAATACAAGAGATAAAAACTAGTATTTGAATATTTTAAAATGAATAAACATTGTTGTTAATTTTAACAATAATAGTAGTAGTAATATATTTATAATAACAATAATAATATAATATTATAATATATCTAAAGTAAAGACAAACAAGAAGAGATTTTGTAACAGGTGGTACGCAACATCAATACATATAGGAACAGTGGGAGGGCAATGAACAATGTATTATTGATGTTGATGTATTATTGATGTTGATATGACTTGTATTGTCATCACACAACTAACTATTAATGTGAAGAGGTAGGTCCCCGCAAAGCCCAGTTGGACCCGCAAGACACACCTTGAAGAGGTACGTCTGCGCAAAGACCAACTGGTTCCGCAGGACCCACCATGCTCAGAGAGATGAAGACCTTACACGCAGTAAGCCAGCTGTTCTCGCAGGAAAGCCTCCCTTAGTACAGTACCCTACCTGTCTCCGCAGTTGTGGGTACAAGCCAAGAAGGAAGGCCACCCGCACTAACAGTAAGGCTACACGCATAAGGCACTAACTCTTAATACTTCAGTAATGTCACCTGAAGAAGGAATGAGCAGGGCGGGAATATTCCCGCCCAAAAGAGCTGGTCCGTACACTTCTGGAAGATCTTTTGTACTATACATGTCAAGGTATGAACAAAATAGACAAGATCTGACCAAAGCAGCCCATGAACCAATCACAGGGTGACAGCTCACCGACAATAGTACGATGAGGAGCACGCTCCAGTACAAAATGTCACTATCAGCCGCTGCCTACCCACCAACTCCCATCGTGGCACGTACATAGCCCGTAGTTGGTGGAAAAGGAATATTATACAGCTGGCCGTACCTGCTTGAAAAGCTACCTTCGACTATAAATACTCCAACACCTTGGAACGGTATTATCATCTTATCTTCTCTCTAGCTATTCCTCACAATATACACTTATATTCAGAGCAATCTAGTCTGATTCTCACGCCGGAGGGTGGTCACAAGGAGGAACCCCCCCCTTCTCAGTGACGAGCTCACGGTGTCTGTTTTGCAGGTCAAGAAGAATAACCATCTTTGCCGGACCTAACCCTCGTGGGAAACATCTACTTAACCCTAAGATTATCCGTAATCTGCCGGGGTCATTTAGTGTTTCTTCATTGGCGCCATCCGTGCATTAAGCTAGAACTAATTCTTTTTCTCAGTTTTTTCAAAATTTATGGAAAGATGGTTAAGGTTACTCCGAGGCCAAGGCCACCGAGTGACCAAGAAACCCCGGTAACCACAACCCCAGCTACTGGGGGGAATACCGGTGAATACACAGTTTCTACGAACACTACCCTAGCTACCCAAGCCGGGGCAAGTGCAGTAAACAATCCTCCCCTGGGATTCATTGATACCCAGGTGGAGAAGCAACAAACGAGGCTTCCCCGCCAAACATTAAATCAAGTTAAAGCTTGGGCGGAAGCAACGGACGAAAGCCCGTCGACATCAGCATCCACATGGTTCATGGCAACGTCAGAGGAAGAAAACGACGAACGACAGAGCCAAGTGCGTGGAAGGAAGCTGAAGTGCGCTTCCCGCGTGTGCCAGGAGGGCCCAACAAAGAAGGCCCCATAGTGATCAAAAGCCAGCTGGGGCACTACATCACCTCCCGCACTCTTGCTGATAACGGCGCTTCGTCAACGGTCATGTATAGGCAGTTCTTCGACAAGCTAGCCGACGAAGACAAAGAACGCCTGGAAACGGTCTACGCCTCAATGGAAGGGTTCGATGGCAGCGCAAACACCCCCTTGGGTATCCTATCTTTCCCCGTCACTCTCACGGACGGGAAGTACTCCCGCACAGAAGACGTGGACTTCGTCGTAATGAGGAAGCCACACCACACATACGACATCCTCTTCGGGAGAGATGGGATGGCAAGATTTAATGCCGTGGTGTCTTCAGTCCATGGCATGATGGGGTGGCCAACAGCTGAGGGTGTCTCGATGATCGCGGGTATTCCCCAGGTATGCATCGCATCTGTCTCATCTAAACCCAAACCAAAGATTGCTAAACCAACCATTACCGAGCCAGAAGAATGGGCCTTCAATGGCAAATACCCTGACCAGGCCGTTACCATTGGCCCAACAATCAATGATCCCACACGCACCTTACTCAAACTCTTATTGCAAAAAAATGCTGACATCTTTGCGTGGACACCAGCTGACATGACTGGTGTACCCCGAAGTAAGGCGGAGCATAAGCTCAAATGTGACCCGGCTTTTCCGCCAGTCATACAAAAGCGTCGCGTAATGGGTGCGGAACAGGCTAACGCGTGTAGAACCCAAGCCAAGGAACTCCTTGACGCAAGCATCGTACGCGTTAGTAAATATCAAACATGGGTTGCAAATCCCGTCATGGTACCGAAATCCAACAAACAATGGCGCGTGTGCATAGACTTCAAAGACCTGAATAAAGCATGCCCCAAAGATTGTTACCCGTTACCCGAAATTGACCTGAAGGTAGATTCGTTAGCACCGTTTCGCCTTAAATGCTTCCTTGATGCGTATAAAGGGTACCATCAAATCTATATGGCCGTTGACGATCAGGACAAAACCGCATTTCGGACGCCCGATGGCACATTTTGTTATCAAATGATGCCATTCGGACTTAAGAATGCCGGGTCCACATACCAACGCCTGATGGACAAAGAGTTCCATGCCCAAATCGGGAGGAACTTGGAAGTTTACATGGATGACTTGGTCATCAAAAGCCTTGAGCCAGAAGCGATGTTGAAAGACATCGAATAAACTTTCAACACGCTCAGACGGATAAACATGAAGCTCAACCCGAGCAAGTGTTCTTTTGGGATGGAAGAAGGGAAGTTCTTAGGAGTCATCGTTACCAAAGATGGCTTCAGAGCGAACCCTGAAAAGGTCGAAGCCATTATCAAAATGGAATCACCTACTATCATCAAACAGGCTCAGACACTGAATGGACGACTAGTCGCACTTAACCGCTTTTTGGCAAACCATGCGGATAGGTCGTTCCCATTCGTGTCAACATTGAGAAATTGCTTGAAAAAAACGCACTTCCGCTGGACACCAGAAGCGGAAGCAGCTTTTCAGGAGATTCGGTCACGCTTGATCGAACTCCCAACGCTCACAGCACCAGAAGCGGGGGAGGAATTAATTCTCTACCTCTCCGCCACAGACAGAGCAACCGGTGCAGTCTTACTAGTAGAACGAAAAGGCATCCAGATGCCCATCTACTATGTAAGCCGCGTCTTAACGGACGTAGAAACCCGGTACTCTACCCTGGAAAAATTAGTCTTAGCGCTTGTACAGGCTTCACGCAGGCTAAGACGATATTTTCAAGGACACCCAATCACCATTCTCACCAACTTCAAACTTGCAAACGTTCTAGGCAAACCCGAGTTATCAGGGCGCCTAGCCAAATGGACAATTGAATTGGGAGAATACGCGATAAAGTACAAGCCAAGACCAGCCATAAAAGGCCAGGTCTTGGCCGACTTTATTGCAGAAGTCCCCGCTTCGCGGGAAAAAGAGTGCCAGGAAGAGGCTCAACCCTCTCCAGCACAGAACATTGATGATGTCTGGCGACTCTATACTGATGGAGCAGCCAACAACGAGGGTTCAAGTGCAGGGTTGAAACTAACTAACCCAGCAGGCCAAGAGTACACTTACGCTATTCGGCTGGATTTCCCAAGTATGAATAACGAATCGGAGTATGAAGCATTCTTGGCCGGATTAAGAGTTGCGCGTAAGATGGGGGTGAAAAACTTGGAAGCCCACGAAGATTCCATGTTAGTAGCCAACCAGATAAACGGGACGTACACGGCCATGAACGACACAATGGCCCTGTACCTCGCACAAGCAAAAACCCTTATGCGCGATTTTAACGATTGCAAAGTTATGCACATCAAGCGAAGCGAAAACAAATCTGCGGATGCGTTAAGCAAGCTTGCATCGTTAGCCTTCACCCACTTGGGAAAAGACATCCGCGTTGAACTTCTTGGAGCAGCATCAGTCCCGCACAAGGAAATCTGTGTCATCCAAACCGGCACAGAAACATGGATGACACCAATCATAAATTACCTTGCAGCGGGTATACTACCAGAGTCGAAGACATATGCAAGAAAGATACGCTGTAAATCACTGAACTATCAACTTGTTGATGACATACTTTACAGGCGTAATTTTCTTGGCCCATTCCTCAGATGCGTGGACGACCAAGATGCCGACTACCTCCTAAGGGAAGTACACGAAGGCATCTGTGGAGTACACGCAGGTCCACGCGCAGTTATAGCTAAGCTAAACAACGCGGCATACTTTTGGCCGGGGATGCACACGGATGCGCTGGCCTACATCAGAAAATGTAGGTCCTGCCAGCTTTACGCACCCAACACGCATCGCCCGAAGAACGAACTTGTTCCAGTCATTTCGTCGTGGCCATTCCAGAAGTGGGCCATCGATGTGACAGGCCCATTTCCCACAGCAGCAGGGAACGTTCAGTTCCTAGTGGTAACCATCGACTACTTCACCAAGTGGATAGAAGCAAAACCCCTAGCCCAAACAACCGCAAAACATATCAAAAAATTTATTTGGGAATTTATTATTTGTCGTTTTGGACTTCACAGAATTTGGTAAGCGA
This sequence comes from Bidens hawaiensis, assembly GCF_021521415.1. Taxonomy (NCBI): domain Eukaryota; kingdom Viridiplantae; phylum Streptophyta; class Magnoliopsida; order Asterales; family Asteraceae; genus Bidens; species Bidens hawaiensis. The sequence continues at coordinate 50,541 of NW_027496664.1, forward strand.
TAACGGCACCAACTTTGCTGACCAGAAGCTGCAAAAGTGGCTGAAAGAACTTCAAACCACCCACACCTTTACCTCAGTGGCACACCCGCAGGGTCATGGTGAGGTGGAAAGAGCAAACAAGAGCATCGTCGACGGCATAAAGAAAAGACTCTTGGAGCATAGATCCAGCTGGGTGGACGAAGTTCCACATGTCCTTTGGGCGAACAGAACGCTAAAAAAGGTAAGCACGGGCGAAACCCCGTTCAGCCTCACCTATGGCACTGAAGCCATGGTCCCGGTCGAAATTGGTCTACCCTCACCAAGAGTCATAACTCAACCAGAAGACAATGATGCGGAAAGACGGTTAGACCTTATGCTAACCGAAGAACGCAGAGACTTAGCCGCAGCGCGTGAAGAGAACTACAAGCGACAAATGCAAAAGTACTACAACACGCGGGTAAAACTCTGCAACTTCAATATCGGAGACTACATACTGCGTAACAACGAGGCTTCGAACCAAGAGCGCCAAGGAAAGCTGGCCCCGATCTGGGAAGGGCCATACATCATTAAAGAGATTTTGGGAAAGGGCACATACCGGCTCGAAAGGCTCGATGGCACTCCCATCCCAAGAACATGGAATGGAGCTCAATTACGCAAAGTTACATGTAGATCAATTCCAAACTTGTAAAGAAAAGGCCTAGAGCCACTTCTAATGGAAATGATTCTCCTTTATCACATTATGTTGATAGCCTTACCTTTATACTTATGAACTGACCACACTGATATGCCGGTGTTCACCGCATAAATAAGTGTGGGAGGAAGTAAGTCGTTGCGTGTGGAAAGCGGCACAACCCGCATAAACACAAAAACAGTAAATATTTCTAAGGGGAAGATGAGGAAAATCTTCACGCAGGACAGATATAGGTAAAGTTTGGTCATCCTACTAAGTGAAAGTGACGGGTGTACCCGCACAATCATGATAGAGGAAACAGAACATTAACCTATTATCCAACACGCGTCGAAAAGTTAACTTATTCAAAACACTTAGAAAATTGCTAAGTTAAACTAAAATATGCATGAGCAAATCATATAAGGTTTACAGGGAAAGGCGTTAACAAAATATTTATATTCACAATAAAAATTCAAACATTACAAGAATGGCTAGGTATCTACCCGCCTACAAAATTACAAATCTATCCTAACGGTTGGAAGGGATCTCAAGGTTCAAGCTTCAGGACCACTCCCTCCAAACCCACTCGAACCCGCACCATCAGTTGTCTGCGGCGGTTCGTGGAAAGCCTTGAGAACAGCTAGCCCGTCATCAGCAGCCGCAATTTCGTTCACCTTCTCCACAACCGGATGCGGGAAGGCAGCATACTGGTTCACAGCTTGGTCGTAGGCAGCTTCAGTGTCTACATCGTGTAAAGGAAAGTTGGAAGGCGGGATGCCCTTCTCTGCAAATGTTGTGTATTCAAAAATATCTTTTATTGTCATGTGTGTGTTTGGATATTTTTGAATTTGTCTAAGTATGCTTTAGTTCTTATAATAAAATAATGTGCTTTAGTTCTATAATACACTTAAAGCATAAAACTCTTTGTAACTAAAAACATTTCTAACGGTGTCCATATAATGTTATTTGACAAGAACTATTTGTGAGCAAGAACTCGAACAAATGGTTAAGATGACCTCACTCACATATGAACCAATTTAAATAAAATAAGCCATGGATAATGAAATTTATTTCTACTCTAATGGTGTCTTCTTTTTCCTTATAAACATAGTTATTAAATTATAATTTAAAAAAAAACTTAATCCACTATTTATCATAGTTATCATATTTGTTTTTTTTCTATTTTTCAGAAGTTGTACATTTTTTATAAATTGGTTTTGGCTCAATGGTAGAGCACTCACTTTACAAGTGAGAGGTAGGAGGTTCAAACCTCACTATCACCAATTTATATGGGAGATATGAGGGATGACCCTGGCTTGCCAGGGTTCGAGTCCTGATCTCACCCGGTTTTACCTGTTCCTCGTTGTCGTGCCATTTGGCGGGCGTGGGGGTCGGGTTTTATCCGGTGAATCCCTCAATAAGTGGACCGCTATGGGCTTCGTCCGTCCGGACTAGTGGCCGGCTTGGGCTACCTTTAGCCAATGGGGGCCGCGTACGGAGTACCCGACGTTACTTAGTTGGTTGTTCAAAAAAAAGTTGTACGTTTTTTAAATTTTTATTGTGGGTGTGTTTTTAAAAATGTTGTATGCTAAAATTTTAATTTTCTTGTGTTTTTATTAACTTTATGTGTTTTTTTATTATTTAATTTATTTAAATATACAAAATATAAAATAGTTACTTATAAAAGATATAAACTGATATAGATGAAATAAAAGGAATATGTGTTTTTTTATTATTTAATTTCTTTAGTATATACGAAATATAAAATAGTTAATTATAAAAGAGATAAATTGTTAAAGATTAAATAAAGAAAAAGTAGATGATAAGATAACAGTTTAAACCAAGTACGAGTGTTGTCCTAATAATGCTATAAGATTTTTACGTCAAAAGTTGTAAACTAATAATTTAATGACTAGATTAAACATTCAAAGAAGACGATTAATACGAAACAAATATGTTTAAAGTCACAATCAAAAAAACATAACCCCCCTGTAAAACATTTTGTATTCTGACTGGATTATAAACCAAATAAAATAGACATTTGAAAAACTTATTTGACCGATTTAAGTTTTTGTTTTGTGAGAAAATAATGTTTGAACCGCCTCACATTTTTGGAAAATAAGACCATTCAGAGCAAGAGGCTTCAAAACTAGTTCAATACAAGCATATGTTAATCATGTTCGGACTTCGCACTTCTCACAATTAAAATAATTTGTTTTACCATAAAAAAGCCGTTCTTGGATGTTGTTACACAAGAACTCCTACCATTTCATTAACCTCCAAAACATGTCATCTACTCTTCACCTCATCCCCTCTCTTATGAACAGGTTCTAAAACCGACGATTTTGATACTATAATGAGCTTATAAATGTAAAGTATCAAAGATGACACATTCTTCATATACAAATAATTGAAGTTGTGAATATAACACTTTTTTTTTTTTGTTGATTTAGTGTTATCAAATTATTTGAATAATCGAAATTTACTTGTAGTTCGAATGAGAATTCACATTATACAAGCTAGATTGTGTGGAGTGCATACTCACCCAAGAATTTTGAGACTTTTATACTAAGCAACATTTATGGAAGAAATAGCATAAATGAATTACAATGAGAGTCATCATTTGGCGTGTGTCCGAGTAGCGCCTTGATAGGGTTAAAGGGTTGGACTCTTTTGGGGTTTAGGAGACAATGCCACTGGCTAAGGTCACGTTGGAGGTCGGTATCGCCTTGAAACTCTAATAGCTCCCAAGTCTAATACCGAAATACAGTTTTTGGTACCAAATGTAACTGCAATGGTTACACCATAACTGTTTTCGTAACATTTCAACGTTTCATCCCAACGTTTGTGTCAGCCCGACAACTACATAAGGAAATCATTTGGTCTAATTTCAAACATCGAGTCCATACTTTGAATATCATAAAATAACATTTGTTGTTTTCGAATTTTTTTTGTCTTATTTAGCTATTGATTTCATCTGACATTAAAACTTTAATATAAAATGAAAGTGAATTCCATATGCAGTTTAAAAATATATATCTAGATCATTTACGAAAACTACAAAACTCCTACAATGTTGTAATACAATTTAGGAAAATAAACTAAATTCATTAATAAAGCAGGAATGAACACGGGGCCTCTAGTACCAACCCACACACATGCCCATATCTAGTTCGTACATTCTCTCCATACCAATCCACATTGAACGTATCTCTCTTGTGCATTTATACTGCAACTAAATTTAATTCATTATCTTTTGAACTTGTTTTCGAGTTTCATGTAAACCATATTATTGTTTTACACTAAAATCATATTAAGTTTCGATAGAATCCATCGCGATAGAAAACGTCGGTGATATTCCGTCAGAAATTGCCATGATACATTGACGAATTAGCGACTGATTTTTAGAAGTAAAAAACTTATCGACGAATCGAAAAAACGTAAAAAAATCACATTATTTAAACAATAAACACTGATTTTGTATACCAAAATTAAAATAAACAATCACAATATTAAAATTAAAATTTCACACCCCATAAAAAACGGTAAACAAGAGTTAGTTTCAGATTACCAATAAGAACATCAAACCCAAAACATCTGTAGAGATCAGCAATTTCTTGAAAAGTAAAAAAAAAACAGTAAAAATTTACATATCTCTATTTTCTGTTATTTAATTTTCTTGTAATTAACTCAATACCTTAGACAATAATAATGATATTATAATGTTAAGGAAGGTAATTAAGCTGATGACCATGATGATTAATATTAATATTATTATTATTATTATTACCACCATCATCATCTTCATTCCAGTGAGTTTGATTAATCCAGTACGACTGATCATCAACGGTTCCCGTTAGATCAAACAGTGATTGATCCGTACCGTTATTCCAATCCTCCGTTCCAAGTCCAACAACACCAGTACTTGTCTTGCTCTGTAAGCCTGAGAACTCATTTGCTGACGTGTCACCGTCCATAAACCCTAACGGACTTGTTTCCAGAACCTTCATGTCTTCTGCCTGCATCCATTGTTGCCGGAACGGCGAAATGTCGCCGGATAAGTTGAATCCGATCGGTAATGATGACGTGGATGACGTAATCAAGCTCGTGAACGTTCCGATCTCTGAAAACACGTTGTTTTCAAAGCTAGGGTTTGGTACGGACGACGGAGGAATAATATTATAAAATCCAGTGGAAGATGACGGATTATTAATAGTATTAACATTAACATTAACAACTTCCGCGGCGGCGACCGTCGTGTTCGCCGCCGTGGTGGTGGCGGTGAGGCTAGAGCTCTCACTGCTTGAATTCTGCGAGTTTGATGATTTCCGGTCACCGGCGTCGGAGCTAGGGTTTTTGCTACCGGACTTCGGTTTCGATCGTTTTGCTTTCTGGCAGCCGCCGCCGACGGGGACGTTACGGAGGACGCCGCCTTTGGTCCAGTATCTCCGGCAGCTTTTGCAGAAGTGACGTGGCTGTGAGAGGTTGTAGTTGTTGTAGTAACAGAATTTCGTGTTTAACGACTCGCAACGCGGACATTTCAATACTTGTGGCCCGTTGCCGTGGTGGTGGTGCGGTCTTAACCGTCTGTCACCACCACCACCACCACCACCACCATCGAATAATCTCCCACCCCCACCACCACCAACAACAACCGAATGTATATCCTGCATTTTTTTTTATAACACGTTATGGTACGAGTCTTTTTAACGCGGAGATTTGATGTATTTTTTTTTTCTCTCAAGAGAGTGATTATACGAAATATGAAAATATCTGATGTGTCTAATACTGAACAAGAACTGGGGCATTATTCTGAAGAATAAAATGGAGTGGTACAAGTGAGTTTACGAATATGCCCCTGTCCCTAGTGATAAATTGCAACCCATGCTGCTAGCTATGTAAAATTACGAAACTACCCCTACTAGTACTAGGTAAGCAGAATTACAGTACGATGGGCCAACCCCCTATGTAGCTCGCACTATCATATTTACGTCATTTTCACAGTATGGAAACTTGACCCCATAAATATTATTTTTAATTTTGGTGGATGGTGGTGATAAATAGAGGTGGGAAAATAAACCGATTAATCGAAATGATTCGAAACTGAACAGGTTTAAAAATGATTATGTATAAACCGGTTTGGAATCGATTGAAATCGTATGTTTGGAACCAGTTTGTAATTTTCTCCATCAAAACCGGTTAACTGAACCGTAACCGGGCAAAAACATTGACAAAACCCAAACCGAAACCGATCGTCACTGTTCATGAAACCGGGTTCAGCCCGAAATGAAACCGATCATAAACCTTTAAACCGAACCGGGTTCAGCCCAGTTCGGGTTTGACAACCCGAACCGGTTTTAACTTTTAAACCGGTTTGTGCACCTCTAGTGATAAGCTTATTAGACCGTCCGTAGTCGGTCAAATTGCAGACGTTCATGTTCAGTATAGACTATCATGTATCGCAAAACGTGCAAGTGTGGAAAGTTTTGACTATGAATGGTATTAGAGTATAAATAGGAGGTCAGGTGTTGAGTCTATGTAGATGTAACAGTGAGCCAGTTTAAAAAAAAAATAAAAAATTAGAGCAGTTTTATAATGCAAGTCGATGACGATTGTTACATAGTTACAAGTCTATAGGAATATAGGAAAAGTACAAGGGAGAGTTGGCAATGTGATTAAACATTTTATGCTTAAAAACGAGTTATGTTAAAAACTAAATACATATATAAGAATTGTATAAAGATGCAGTTTGTTGACGTAACCTATCAATCGGCTTGATATTAGGTGCGATATGGAATTTAACATTTAGCATGTTACAGTATATTTACGGAATGATTTAATATCAAATGAACTAAAATAAACTAAGTATTTGGTAATGCCACAAAGGCAACCAATTTCATGTACAAACCACACCCCTAGTTCTTGTCCTGTACAGGGAATTAAATTCTCGTTTACGCGTCGTGTATGGTCCAAGATTTGGGCCTGAATTAAATTCCCATCATACAACCATGGGACAGTGGAGGATACATTACTTGCTTTGTCGATTCGCTGATGTCGGCTTCAAATAGGAAGGTTATCACTGGCGGAGCTATGTGTTACAGTTTAGGTTCACTCGAGTCCAATCTTTTTTCTGTTTTATATATAAGGATATATATTTGAACCAACTGATTATGTGTATTTTAGTAAAAAAATGTTAGTAGTTTACTTTTTCCTTATAAAATCTAAAAACCTTTAAAAAAACTATAAAATTTACAAAATAAAATTATCAATTGGGCCAATAAGGCAATAACCCAATTAATGAGTTATAGAGAAGCCTGAAAGTAATTATAAAATGGGTCAAACTGACCCGACCCATCCTGACAATATCTTTAACGCCAAAGAAAATTCAAGCATCGAAAAATCCCACACTGATGAGCTTTAACTCAATTGGAATTGATTGACAATAAAGATTTAGGTTGGAGACCATAAGATCTCGAGTAATGCGATTTCAATCGAGTTTTGTCGCAGTAGGCTTTCGGCCGACAGGCTTTTTCCGAGAAACAGGAGATGGTAGTCTTGAGCTTCAAAGGCTATCTGCGATCATGGACATACATAGTCTTCTTATGCCATCTGGCTACTTGGATATCTGGGCTGTATTAATTAATCGTTAAAAACTATATAATTTGAGTTAAAGGGTCAAACTATTCTATAAATGAGCACAAAAATGAGAATGATGAGAATGATCTGTAGTCATACAAAAAAATCTCAAAAAAAAAGAATCATAACTCAAAATTTAATAAAAAACGAAAAAAGTAAAAAACAAAAATATTTTCACCGTCTTTCTCGTTCTTATAAAATAACACACACACAATGGTAAGTGAAAAAAGTCGTGTCTTTTTGGTTATCATTGTGTTTTGTGTTTATTTTCGTCATTGGTTGTGTCTTTTTTATTTATATTGTGTTATATTCCTTAACATTGTGTTATATATTGTTCAGCATTGTGTTATATTATGCGATCTAGTGTGTCTTTTTTTAGTTATATTTGTGTATTTGGTTTATTTTCGTCATTGTGTTTTTAATCTCGGCATTGTGTCTTTTCATCAAATTTTTTTTGTTTTTTTATCCTTTTTTTGAACGGGAATGATGTCAGAAACATTTTAATTTTTAATTTTTTTCGTTTTTTGTTTATATTTTGAGTTACAATTTTGTTATTAGCTTTTTTATTTTATTTTTAAAGGGTTTTTGTGTAGTCAACTTGTTATTGATAGGATTTCTACTGAATATGGTTGTTTGTGTGATCATATATCATTCTCACACTTTTTTTATTTTTATCTCCCTTAATATTTTAACTTACCCGAAGTTAAATAATATTAAAATTCCTACATATTTTATAGAGTTTTGGGTCCGTACATACGGAATGTGGTCGAGGGACACGTGTACGGAGAAGGATGTAGAGATCAGGGTTTTATCCTGTTGTCGGCCACTGTGTGCAATCTACTGTCAGTCTTGTTTGGTTTTCCTTATGCCACGTTTCTTTCATACATTAGCCCATTTATCAGTGTGCACGTGCCTCCTATAACAACATTTTTAAAATATTTAAAACAAATTGTCCCAATAGTTTTTGTTTTTTTCTACTAGCGTTACGAACCACACAAGTAGTTCGTTAGTAGTTATTTTCACTAATTACTATTAAACTTTACGTTAATTTTATTAAAAAAATATATGATATTTTACCGTCTTATTTTGAATAATATAAAACTTATAAGTTTACTGTGTTCCCCATCTTCTTCTTCATAGCTCAATCGTCCTCACACAACCATTATTGTTTCTTATTTTGTTATGATCGTCTTTGAGATTTCAGATACTGTAAGTGAGTGCTAAAAGTTGAGCCATTATATATATTTTTTGTTCCTAATGATCGATGATAGTTGCGATAAACAAATTTGGCTTGATCTATTCTCTTAATTATTTTATTGTGGGCTAAATAATAATGATTTCCTCACGTTGACTCATACGGTATAACGATTTAGTCACTATCTTTCTTGCTATTTCTTCGTGCGCCTATATTTCTCAAAAGACAAGCAAATAAAATAATGTCAAAGGAATGAATGATTACTTAAAGGTTGAAATATAAAAACTCATTTCCTTGCTTTAGATCTCATTATCCGTAAGGTTTCTAATAAGTAATAACAATCGAATTGCTTAACCTAGTGTCAATCGATTTTGATGTTTAGTTAAACCACGACATCCATTTACTTTATTATAACAATTTTAACTATATTTTAAGTTCCACAGAGGTTGTTCCATAAACGTCACATTGTAATTGACTCACATGGACCATAATTATCATCGACGTGTGCCATTGTAGAGATGGTGAGTGGTGACAATGGAGAGAAGACGAGGGTGGTGATGGAGAGGTGTGTTAGGTGGTCGAAGATGAGGGTGACATGTGTGATATGTTAGTTTACCTTAACTCCGTGGAATGACAAGTCAACAAAGGCATTTCTATAGTTATAGTGAAGAGGCGACAAGAGGTATTTGGAGGTTGACAACGGTCGGGAGAGGAGGTGTTGAAGGAACGTCTTCGTCCTGTTTTTCCAGAAGACAAGACAAACGAGGGATGAATGAGTAGATTATTAATTATTTTCACATTTTCTTATGTTATTTCTATAAAAGGTATAATAGTCATTTTACTAAGATCATGTATAGCTGATGGAATCCCTATGAGAACATTTTGCGTCATGTGGCGTCATGTCAGCATTGAGATTTTTTTGTCAAAAATGGTGTAGTGGATGAAGCTCAATGAATCATTACTTAGGTATTATAATTTAAATTAAATACAAATAAGATAAATGTGTGACTGGTTGGAGTCCAAGGTTATAAATTTAACTCGTTGATGGATTGAAGAGGTGCGCTATGTACAAAGAACCCCAACCCAAACAAAGCCCCTCAAAGAGTCCATAGAGACGGGGTGTTTGGGGCTCTTTGAGGCTCTTTCACCCCCTCCAAGACCCACTACACATGATCTAATATTTTTTTTTTAAAAAAAGGGTATTCTTTCCAAAACCAAATGTGTTGCTCATGGATTAATGTATTATTGTAAAGAACAAAACATCACTATGGCACTATAACATTACCGTAGTTGTCAACTTCTCATCTATAATTTTAAAAGAACAGAACACTACTATAACATTACTGTAGTTGTCATCCATAATTTTATTTATTTTGTTTTCATAGAAATAGCGAAATATAAAATTAATTTTTAACTTGGTGAAATGTTGTTTGGAAAAACTAAAAATAAAATCATTTATGCTGATGTCATACTTGGTACTAGATTTCACATAATAACATTAATTTGACAGTTTTAACTATTATTTTAGTAGAGGTTTATTTCATAAAATTTTGAGGTAATTGACTCTCACTGTCACACATGGACCATGGTTCTCATCGACAGGGCCATTGGGTAGATTTTGATTTGTTTTTGTTTTCCTCTAAAAAGGTATAACAGTCATTTTAATAAAATTTAACATGAAAAAACAAATGTGTATTATTAGTTCCGAAAATTACATGTTACTCATAGATTATTTTCAACGTTGACTTTTCGTCATTTAGGAGACTTGAACTCAAAAGTTCCTATCTTTACCAATGTACCACAATGTGTTACTCATAGATATAGATAAAGAGTATGAACCATGAATGCAATTTTTTAAAAGAACTAACACACTACTTTATCATCACTATAGTTTTAGTAATACTTTCTAAAGGAGAGTTTAATAACTTTTAAGAGCCATTTTCCTTCACGTTATAATCACTTTTTTTAGCCAAAAACATGTATAATGAATGATGTCTCTTTAATCATTACAACTTCAAACCACATAAACGTTATTGAAGAAATGGCCATGCCCCTTGACGACCCTATAATGCCTAGGAGATGATGTATGAGCTTTATACGCCTCTATAATGTCCTATTACACATGATCTTACTCACCTTAGTGAAAAGTTGTTGCTTAAAATTGAAAAGGAAAACATTGTATGTTATCAAATCTGATAGAAAAATTAGATTTTAATAATCCCAACTAATTGTTATTGACAAATAATAATCTCAATATTTTCATTGATGCTCCCAAATTTATAAACATTGGCTCTCAATGGCCATCCTTTAAAAAACTTAACGATGTTGAATTTTTTCCAAGTTTCAAACTGGTTTTTTTAGGGCTTTTGATCATAAGGAGAATACGGATCGATTGATGCAGAACTTAGCTCAAAACGATACCCCAAACAGCTTAAATTTTGTTAATTTGAAGTTCAATCATCTGATTTGAAGCACTAATCAAGCCGTTTGGAGCATTGTTTCGAATTAAATTTTACATCAATCGGCATGTATCCTCCTTCCGATCAAAAACCCTAAAAAACCAGTTTGAAACTCGGAAAAAATTTAACGCCGTTAAAAGTATTTTAATGGATGACAATTGAGAGCTATTTTTTTTTTAATTTGGGACCACTAGGGCACCAGCGGCAATAAAATAAGTTGAGATTATTATCGGCCAATAGCTTTTAGTTGAGATTATTAAAATTAAGTTGGCAATCTGATGTACGTTAGACTTCATATAATGAACTTTTAAAATAGTTACTGATATGCTTCAAGTTATACTTATTTTTAACATGATATATGTCTCATTATTAATCATTTATAATAGACTTTCCTACGATTAGACACCTAGGGTGTGTTCGTCTCATAGAATTTTGAGAATTCAAAGGAATTGGAATTAAAATCCCATGACATGGCATGTTCGTTTCGTTGGAATTGGAATCTTAATTCCATTTTGGTGTGTTCGGTTCAAAGAATTGATATTGGAATTGGAATTCAATTCCTTCAAATTCCTATAAATTGAGGGATTTCAAATCCTTACAAAATGTGAAGGAATTCAAGAAAATTCAATGGAATCTTATCTCGAGTTTTTTTTTCTTTTTTTTTGTTTAAACGAGGACAACGAATAAAACATTTTAGCTTTTTTAGGTTTTTTGTTTTTAATTTATATTTTGAGTTATGAATTTTTTATTATTATTTTTGAATATCTTTTTGAGGGGTTTTTGATATTAATAGAAAACCCATAAGAAATTCAAAAAAAAAATCATAACGCAAAATATAAATAAAAAATAAAAAATCTAAAAAAACTAAAATGTTTTCGCCGTTAACATTGTTAAAAAAAAACTCTTTGATTCTTATTCTTTGTCTAACTAACATATTAAGAATGTATTTGAATTTCAATTCCTCTCAATTCTAATTCCTATTAGAATGTTCAGATTCCAAATTCCAATCCTATGCAAATTCCAATTACAATTTCATTCAATTCCGTGAAACGAACACGCCCTTAATACCATTGTTTGTGAATTTGTATTGAGTAAAATGGTCATTGGTGGACAAGAAGTAAAAACACAATGAAAAATGTGAGTTCAACTAATTAAGTTTGACCAGGCACAATTGTGCTCAAGATTTCTCTAGCCAAAGACTAAAGCACGGACCATGACACATTTAGCATGGTTCACACCATGTTGCAGGACCATGGCTATCCGTATGTACGGTTGGGCCAACAAGAATACAATCCAGCACAACCTGTGCCAAACAAGCTAGAAAGCACGACTAGGAAGACACTATCGAAAAAAAGCACAACCTTGTCTTAGTAATCGCATGGATGGGCATACATGATTTTACCTTTACACGACCGTGCCTTTGCAAATGCTCGGATGGGCTGACACGATATAGTGAAAGCACGAGGTGACTGAGGATTAGCTTGGGTGGGTCGACACTATTCCTGAAAAGCATGATCGTATTCTTAAAATTGGGCGCTCATGCTCTTGCTACAGAAGCTACCAGATCGTACAAATTTTAGAGGGAGCTTGGATAATGGCACGACCGTGTCCGCATGTTGGCATGGTCATGCTCAACCCGAGTTTTTGTATAAATATGTGAGTTTGAGGACTTGAAAGTGTTTCATCATCTCAAGGGTTTTCAACAGTGTTTTGAAACCCGACCCGGCCGGTCGGACCGGGACCAGGTCATCATACCGGGTCGGGTTAGTGTATTTGGGCCGTTTTGAAAAACCTGGCTGGTTTTTGCTGGTGGACGGTTTACCCGGACCGGTTGACCCGGCGGGTGAACCGGTAAAACCAATTTTTTCATTAAATTCAAAATGAAATGTGCATGCCGGGATTCGAACTTGGGACATTTCGGAGATAGAAACTTTATTAATTACCCATGAGTCAACCAATCAAGCTTTATTGATGTCTCCATTGATCAACATATATCATATATATTTAAAAAACAATGTATAAAACATAGTTAAACATTAAAGTTTGTTATTATTATTTTTTGTTATCATTAGTTTTTATATATATATGAATTATGTATATATATGTAAATATATATTTAAATTATTTATGACGTCATCGGGTCAAACACCGATCCGTCCTCCCGGGTCGCTCCGACCTTTGACCCGGTAAGGCGTCCGAATCAACGCCCGAGCCGAGTCTGAAAACATTGGTTTTCAAGAAGAAAAATTCCACTTTCTACTTTGTTGTAGTTTAATAAATGATGATTAAACCAAGTGCTAGTGTCATTATTATGGCCCTACAAGGCTAAACTTCTTGTATCACTTTGGTCACGATGAACTTTGATATATTTACGTTTTGATTACTATTATGGTTGTGTTTTATTATTTTTGCAATTCGTAAAGCCATGATAATTCTTATTAAATATGAGTGTTTAAAAACCTTATGTCTTTTAAAGGGTGGAGTCTAAAAACCTTATGTCTTTAAGTTACTGCTATTTTAAGATCAATTATATATTTGAAATGCTAGTATCGTATCAGTAGCATGACTTACCGAACCAATTAATTATGACCAAAGAACATCGGTACAAGGAATGAATTCCACTAGTTATTTATTGATATGCAACATCCATAATTTGCTTGATTATGAAAACAATTTGCATCCATTGATATGGGTGCCAATTTTCACAAAACATTATTTTCAGACATATTTTTAAGTAATACCATGAATAATGTGCAAGATTGTGCTTTGTTTGATCCAATTAATTTCACGCGCCGTAAAAATTGCACCATGAATTATAACAAAAATTGTAATCTAGTGAAACTTATAAGTTTAGTCCATGTAACATGTCTAGCTTTATGAAAATGGTATCAATACTTTCTTTATATAAATTATCATTGTGGTATCATAAATTGCACCATCTCTTATTGAATTCTTAATAAATCTTCATAAACTCAAAAATACAAATTTAAACGTTATCGTCTTTACATGATTTCGTAACTATTGTTAATATGAAACCTAACTTTAATCAAAATCAAACTCATTTTTTTTTTAAAGTTACTTCTTCTTAAAGACCACCCTAAGGATGACAAGGCCGCTACATAGGAACATCGAAGCGGGATGAATTGACCATAGAAAAAGTTGATTCAATTGAGCGAGAAGCGAAGGAGTGATACGAATTATTTAGTGGAGTGACATACTTTCGTTGTCATCTTTTCCCTCATATATGTTTACTTATTTGCAAATCATTTAACATGAGATAAATCAAGAGGAGATGTTAAAATTGATTTTTTTTAAATAACATATTGAATTTTTTGGTTCTTATAGAAATCGTGCGAGTAGCTATAAGGGGATACGGGGTCTCCTGACCTTTCGGTCCACCAAATTTAAAGTTAACTAGTATTAACAACCTCGCATTTTGGCGGGGTGTAAAAGTGTTTATTTGATTAAAATATTGTATATATTTTAGCTACTTTATTTGAAAATAATTGTCATGCAGCTTACATATTATAAGAATTATCACTGGTTAAACCAGGTTTATGAACCGTAAGATTTTATACAAAATATAAAATTATAATAGACTTAAAATCATTTTGTCACTTGCAAAATATACATTTATTAACCATGATTCGATATAAAAGACAAAATTATGAGATATAAACTAGTCATCCACTTCATTCGGAAACATGAAGTCACCATCACCTTGTTGCCCAAGATTAAAGAAAGAATGATCGATCAATGATAATAATATGATAACAATTTGCAAAAGGTATGAATTCTTTATTGATTTGAAGGTTTATATAGACATACATGTCTATTGATCTTAATATTAAAAAAAACTTCAACCCTTCTACAATACATAAATATTAAAACTAACTAAAACATACTATGACATATTTACATAACTAACCCTAGACTCTAACTTGGAGGGATTAATTCTAACATTCACCCCCTTAATCACGAACAAGTAAGTCTTCAACACCGAGCAGTTTCCTCATTGTAGCAAACTTTATCATTGCCAATGCTTTTGTTAAGATGTCCGCTCTTTGAAGTTCTCCACTTATGTGTTCAACAGTGATGTGATTGTCTTCGACACATTCCCTTATGAAATGATAACGGGTGTCAATGTGTTTACTTCTTCCATGAAACACCGGGTTCTTCATCAGCGCGATAGCGGATATGTTGTCGACATATAGAGTAATCTTTTTTTCTTTCCATCCAGTGAGTTCACTTAGTAGTCTCTTTAGCCATAATGCTTGACATGCTGCAGCCGTTGCAGCCATGAATTCAGATTCACATGAAGAGAGTGCCACAGTTTGCTGCTTTTGTGTGCACCAAGTTATGGGAAAATTCCAAAAATAGAATACTATCCCCGTAGTGCCTTTTCCTTTTTCAGTATTAACACCATAACTGCTATCACTATAACCAGTTATTTTACATCCTCCATTCCTCTTATAAGTTATACCAAAGTCCTTAGTGCCTTTGATATAACGTAGAACTTGATGAATGGCTTTGAAATGGTGTTCTTTAGGTTCTTGCATAAACCTGCTGAGTAAACCAACTGAATATGACAAATTTGGTCTAGTATGAAGTAGATACCTTAAGCATCCAATTAGACTTCTATATTCAGTGGGATCAACCGATTTTCCACCTTCGGTTTTAGTCAAGAGTGTACCAGGGTTCATAGGGATTTTGGTTTCATTACTATCCAACATTCTGGCATTCTTTAGAATCTTTGTAATGTAACCAGCTTGCTTGATAGATATTTCACCCCTTGATTGGGTAACTTCTATACCAAGATAGTAAGCCAATAACCCAAGGTCACCCATCTCAAATTTTTCTTCCATTTGAGTTTTGAACGAGTCTATTTCTTTCTTTGAAGATCCAGTTATTATTATATCATCAACATAGACTCTAACAAGCAAAGTAGAAGTTTTGTTTTTCTTCGTATAGACTGCATGTTCCAACGTGCATTTCTTAAAATCAAGTGATTTTAGAGTGTGATCAAGTTTCACATTCCATGCACGTGGCGCTTGTCTAAGTCCGCATAATGCTTTGGAAAGTTTGTATACCTTTCCTGCATCTTGTGTTTTCACAAATCCTTCTGGTTGTGAAACATAGACTTCTTCCTTCAGATCTCCATGTAGGAATGCGGATTTTACATCAAGGTGATGTACTTCCCATCCATTATAAGCTGCAAGAGCTAACATGAGATGAAACATCTCTATGCGGGCTACAGGAGCAAAGACTTCATCAAAGTCTATACCATGTTGTTGTACATAGCCTTTGGCTACCAAACGAGCCTTATGTTTTATTATTTCCCCGCTCGCATCTCTTTTGATCTTGAAGACCCATTTTAGGTCTATTGCCTTATGATCATTGGGTAATTTGGTCAATCTCCAAGCATTATTCTTATTTATTGAGTCTATCTCAGCTTGCATAGCCTCAATCCATTTCTTGTCCTTGGCTGCCTCCTTGTAATTATGAGGTTCTTCTTCAGCCAGAAAAAGTTCGTTAACATCAGTGTTAACCTTTTTGGACCTTTTATACACATCTCCCAAAGGTTAAAACCTCTCAATGGTGTATGATCAAAAGAATCTAATGAGCTATCAGTAATTGGTCTATATTCACCTCAGCTGAATTTGGCTCATAAACGTATGTTGGAGGTGTTACAGGATTGCTAGGAGAATTGGGGGATAATGGTTCTTCATATTCTTGGTCATTATCTTTCGTATATTCATCCTCTCGAGTCACCGGGATTGTTTCATTGTTTTCTTGAGGAACTTCATTAAAGTTATCCTCAACAATGAAGTCTACCCATTCAGGTTCCTCACTACCAACTTCATTCATGTACTCTTTCCAATTCCATGAATCATTTTTCAAGAATTTTACATCTCGACTGATGCAAATTCGTTTAGTATTGGGATCGTAAAGTCTATATGCTTTTGATCCTTCCTCAATTCCCAAATATACCATCTTGACACTTCTATCATCTAATTTGGCAAAATGATTTGATGGTACCTTAGCATATGCTACACACCCAAAAACCCTTAAATGTTTTAGGTTTGGTTTTCTACCTTTTAACGCTTCAAACGGTGTAGCATTCGTTAGTGCTTTAGTTGGGATTCGGTTTAAAATGTATATGGTATGCCTTACAGCTTCACCCCAAAAGTTTTGAGGCATTGACATGGCCTTCATTATGCTACGCGTAGTAGATAACATAGTTCTGTTTCTACGTTCAACCACACCATTCTGTTGTGGTGAATAGGGTGCTGTAAGTTGCCTGGCTATACCATTATCTTTACAGAACTGATGGAATTCACTCGATGTGAACTCTCCTCCTCTATCAGTTCTTAACATTTTTAATTTTGTTCCAACCTCGTTTTCCACCATCCTTTTAAATTCTCTAAAGACTTCAAAAGCTTGATCTTTAGAAGTTAAGAAATATACCCACATGTAACGAGTATAATCGTCTACAAGTAAGAATATATATTTCATTCCAGAATAGGTAGGTGGTGATATAGGACCACAAAGGTCTCCATAAACCAAGTCTAATGGTTTAACAGATTTAATCTTGGCTTGGTTCGAGAATGGAGCTCTAATGTGCTTTCCCAAGAGACATGCGTCACAGACTTGACTTGCATGCTTAATGCGAGGAATCCCTTGAACCAAATTTTTATGAGTCATTGACTTTATCGCGTCAAAGTTTAGATGACCCAACCGAGCATGCCACAGCCACGCCTCGTCATCTAATTTGGACAATAAACAAACGGGTTCACCAATTTTCAGATTGCTATTGTAAAGTCTATTCTTTGAGCGTGTGACTTTCATAAGCAATGTTTGATTATGATCATATAGAAATAAAGAGTCACGTTCCAATAGAACTTTACAGTCATTTTCTGTTAATTGTCCGAGGCTCAGAATATTGCTTTTCAAACTTGAAATGTAGTAAACATGAGATATAATTCTCTGTTCCATATTTTTACATTCCAACAGAACTGAGCCTCGCCCTTTAATATCTACAAACGAACCATGACCAAAACGAACTCGTCCGGAGATCTTTTCGTCAATTTCTTTGAAATGATTTCTATTACCGGCCATATGGTTACTTGCACCATTGTCTAAGTACCATAGACTTTCATTTGTGGACGTATGTTCACTAAGAACTGCTATCAACAACGTGGGTTCTTCGTCCTCTTCCACCAAGTTAGATTGATCATGTGTTTGATCCCTTTGAGGACACGTGTTGGCATAATGCCCACGTTGCTTGCATTTATAGCACTTAACCTTACTCAGATCTCCTTGAGTTTTCTTAGGTTTATTGTAATGGGAATTTTGAGATGATTTTTCATCCTTATCAACATGTCTTCCCTTACCATCATGCCAATTCTTTCGTGATGCATTGAACTTCTTCGGTCCATGACTTCCAAAATTTTTCCCATGACCCTCATTCTTGTCATGGCGCGTGAACAAGAGTTTATCCTGAGTGTCGGTCACAACTCCTCTTTTGGATTTAATCCTTTCCTCATAGGTTTTAAGCCTCCCGATAATATCGTCCACGGTTACTTGCTTTAGATCAGTAAATTGCTCAATCGAAGCAATTATATGCAAAAACCTATCGGGCATTGAGGTTAAGATTTTCCTTACTAGCGTGGTTTGATCAATCTTTTCACCACAACTAGTTGCTTTACTAACAACATTTGTTAGTCTTAATGTGAAAGAATCAATAGTCTCATCATCTTTCATTTGTAATTTATCAAACTCAGACTTAATGCTTTGCAACCGTGCTTCTTGCACTTGTGTTCCACCAATATGTCTAGTTTTTAATGAATCCCACACATCTCTTGCAGTTTTACAGTCTGCAACTTGTAGGAGTAAATCTTCGGGTAAAGTTTGAAACAAGTAGGCAATAGTATATTTGTCTTTCTTGACATCTATTGTTGTTTCTTCATTGGGTTCTATCATCTCCCAGAGGCCATTTGCATCTAGCATGGTCTTCATTCAAATTGCCCATGTTGTATAGTTAGTTGATTTTAACATAGGGCATTGGAAATTCGAATAGGATGATCCCGGTTCTTTATGCGTTACAATAGCATTATTATCCTTTGGACCTTCCGACATGGTTTTCTTTAGAGATAATAATTATTATTATACACAAAGTATAAATTATACGCAAAGTATAAATAAGATTTTGGATAATTAAGTTTAATCTCTTAAACTTATAAGAACCGTCTTCAAGAGTTTACAGCAAAAACTCGATTCTAAAAATAAATAACGAATCCTTATTCGTATATGAATAAACCACTACGCTAACAGATTCCAACGATCTGATTTCGGGTTTAATTTTACCAAAGTGGTTTCTTATTAAAGAATAAATCTTTATTAATTTATATTCAAACCAAGTTATTGTCAGATTCCAACGACCTGATATGGTTTTGATATCAAATAATGTATTATATGAATATTTGGGGTATTTTAGTACACAAAAAAAATCTGTAACAATCACAACAAATTGATTGTTTTTTTATTGCTTAAGAATTGCAAACACAAAAAAATAAAAAAAAATTCAACGTGATTGTAAGATTAACCAACAAGATTTGGTGGTTATTGATTTTTGGTGGTTATTGATTTCAATTAACTAATCCACACAAGTCCACCTGTATGGTTTTCACTAAATTTTTTTATTATCAGTAACAAACTTTGATCTGGTATAAAGTTCGAATTCGATTTGATGATTGTAATTTCACTAAACGAAATATCAACAATCTGATCAATTGATATAAACAGCAAATAAGAATCACAAAGATATTCTTGTAACAACCGATGTTTCAATCGCTAAAATTTTCTAAACAATTTAGAAAAGATCACAATGAACGTGAATCACGATTTGAATGGATTTGATTTCGATTCTTCTGTTGACGTCTCAAACAATTCCTCAAACAATTTGTAGAATCCAAATCGAATAAAAAAAAATTTCGGCAATTGATTTCAATTGAGAGCAATTAAGATGCCTCTGATGCCAATTGTTGCCCAAGATTAAAGAAAGAATGATCGATCAATGATAATAATATGATAACAATTTGCAAAAGGTATGAATTCTTTATTGATTTGAAGGTTTATATAGACGTACATGTCTATTGATCTTAATACTAATTACAACTTCAACCCTTCTACAATACATAAATATTAAAACTAACTAAAACATACTATGACATATTTACATAACTAACCTTAGACTCTAACTTGGAGGGATTAATTCTAACACACCTCTCCCGAAACCACTAACTTTCGTGAACCATTAATAAAAAACGAAAAGGAGATGTTCAAATGTAGAATCACGCCCGCCCGTTGTCGTGTGTTAACACACAAAAATAGACCAAAACATAACATAGAAACAAATAACTAAGTCGACTTAGGATCCGTGCGTTGCGAAGAGTCACTAAATGGGTAAAAAATAAACGTAAAACATTGAACCACACACACACGTGTTGCTACGTGATAATTTGCAAAATCTAGATCGAAATGTTAAACAAAAAAAATGTAATTCACGCACTGCGCCGGTATGTCATATTTGGACAATTAAACGCGAAAATTTGAAGCCCGTCATCCCTCCAAGCAATCACGAATAAAATACCCGGGTGTTAATCCATAAAAAAAATAGAAATTAATTTTTTTTACCAAACAGAATAACATTTTCTAAAATAAGAAATAAAAACTCTAATAGGATATATTTTCATTTACGATTGTATGTAAAATACATGATAGTTGAGTGTCACGATGGACCGAGGCCACCTATTTGTTGACATCTTTAAATTTGTAGAAA
This sequence comes from Bidens hawaiensis, assembly GCF_021521415.1. Taxonomy (NCBI): domain Eukaryota; kingdom Viridiplantae; phylum Streptophyta; class Magnoliopsida; order Asterales; family Asteraceae; genus Bidens; species Bidens hawaiensis. The sequence continues at coordinate 71,321 of NW_027496664.1, forward strand.
GCATGGGAAGGAAAGAAACGCACAAACAAACATAGTGTTAAGAAAGTTACAAAGACTTATGCACTTTCTACAAAGTACAAACATATATGCAAAGAATCTTTGCTAATTATATGTATTAAATTTATTGGGATTGGATCAAATATATTTAATTTTAGGGAAAATTCCCAAAAGAAACGCACAAACAAATATAGTGTTAAACATTTTTCAGGTTTTAGGTGTCATGTGCAAGAAATTCTTAAAATAGGTACTATAATCTAGTCATGACGAGTAGTTTGTATAACCAATTAAAACTTGACACGTGTGTTTAAACTAACCGTAACGAGCAGATTTACTAACCATTTACTCGTCACGACTAAACTAGTTTTATGCCTCGTAGTCAACGCCCACGAGTAATTCATAAGTTCCTTAGTCGCGACGAGTAGATTGTAAGGTTAAACTAGTCGTGGCGAGTTAACTACTAATAAACTACTTGTGTAGGGAATGTAAACCAGGTAAACTAGTCGCCACGAGTAAATGACTTATGAATTACTCGTGGGCGTTGATTACGAGACATGAAACTTATTTAATCGTGACGAGTAAATGATTAGTGAACCTGCTCGTTACGGTTAGTTTAAGGGCACGTGACAAGTTTTAACTGTTTCTACAAACTACTCGTGTGTAATTATAAACTACTTGTCACGACTAGTTTATAATACATATTTTGAGAATTTATTGCAAATGACACATAAAACCTGAAAAACGTTTTCATAAACGCTTATTTTGGGAATTTTCATTTGATTTTACCATGAGAAATGTATAAATAATTAGAGTAATTATTTTATCAACGTAGTAATTATTACTGTTCTATAATTTTTGAACTAAAATAATTATCATTACACTATTTTATTCTTTACAACATAATTACTCTACTTCAAACGGTAATTACTCTAGTTATGTTTAGTACGTTAATTTATTAGTACCGAAACTCACCCTTATCTATACTATATATAATATAAGAGACAATGACAACTTAAACACTTAATTTTAAGTAATTTACAACAAATAATGCACAATGTACATATATAAAAAAGGACAAACTTGTCTTTTAAACAGATAATTCATACAATTTATTTTAACCTTTTAAAATATTTATATATTTGCACCTCCAACTTTAGTTAACTTTTTTCAAATGAAAGAATAATTACATGTTTATCCCATCATCTTTAACCATATATTAACTTAAATTTCAACTTTAAACCAATTTTCCCCAATATATTTTAAAAAAACCATAACTTTTTCGTACATTAATATTTTTCTAAAAAAGTTACACAAAAAAACGAGTATTTTATTCACTTTAATTTGAGTATGATATTGCTATAGTTTTATAAATTAAATAAATTACTACGTTGGGGGTTCACAGTTGATTTTGACGATCCTATGTTAACCCGTGAGTTCAACAGTGAGTAACATCCTTTTGACGTCGAAAACCAAACACTGAAACAACACCAATGATCTGTTTTAAGGGTTTAGACCAAACCATGAATACCAAATACCCACCGCATCGCGCGGGCACCCGTCTAGTATTTATATATACAATAGTGAACTCCAACATCGTCGATTTCTTATGCCTTGACCCAAATTGTCGACGATAGAATAGTCAAGTAAATCTATAAAATTGTTGTATCTTGAGTTAACAAAATCTAGTTACACACCGTTATCATAAAATCGAGTAAATAGCCACAACATGATGTTCTAGAATATAGGATGCAATGTAGTCACGTCTAACACTTTTTAAAGCACTCATGCTTTAATTTTCATAGCACAATGGATGTCATAATGAACCAATAACAAATCATGAACCACAACAATCATTTAAAAAAAATATACAATCCGAATAAAAAAAAGGGGGTATTCTTGAAATGTGTCGCTTTAAAATGAATAAGAAAAAAATCAAAGGTTTTTGACTGTTTATTTATCTTTATGGTGACAAGTGGTGGCATATATGGTGACAAAATGGCAGTGGCGGAGGTCTTGGTAACAGTGGCAGATGCGGTGGTTGATATATTAATGGCAGTCGAGGTGATGGACGTGGAGGTGGCGGTGACAATAGCTGTGATACGTTGTAGCGACAATGGAGAATGTGGTAGTGTTGGTGGTGGAGACAAGAGAGGAGTACCCCGGGGTGGTGACAATAGCTGTGATACGTTGTAGCGACAATGGAGAATGTGGTAGTGTTGGTGGTGGAGACAAGAGAGGAGTACCCCGGGGTGGTGACAATAGAGGTGGGTTGATGTGGCAGATGGAGTGGTGGAGGTGGCGTAGCTTACGACGGGTAGGGATTGCGAGAGAGGCGATGGCGGCAGTGACTAGTAGATGGTGACGAGACACAATGAAGATGAGTGATGCTCACTCATTTGAACACATTTTGAAGTTGCAAATTTTATATGGTGACAAAATTTGATCTTCATAAAATTTGAGCAAACTCATGTTTCAAATCCACTCCTTTCTTGATACACATTGTTAGTTTCAAACCACTGACCGTGTTAATTCCACCGTGTCATCAAAATTAGAATAGAAACATTACATTTCTACCGTGTGAATTTTTACATTTTATTTGAAAACATGAGAATCTTGAAAGGTTTTAACATGAAGTCAATAAGTAGATAACTTTGCTATTATTTTGATTTAAACCTTATCCTATTTTGTATTTGCGTTCAATGGATTTTTGGTATTTTTTTTTTCTACATTAAAATATTGTGATAAAGATTATTACGTAAATAGTGAAAGCCTTTACAAAGGGTAGTTCAAGATTTGTTTTATTCCTAAAACAAAACTTTAATTGAAGCCATTTTTTTCATAATAAAAAACTAATGTAAAAAACCCTCTTATATTTTCGGAATGGACCTAAAAATTTGAAAGTCAACATGTGTGATGTGGTCAACTCCTAAAAGGAAGCGACTCGGCAATTGCCAAGCTATTTGGAATGGGCAGCCCAAAACAAATACTGAAATACAACTTGCATTAATAACAACACGAAACCCTTTTAATTGCTTGTTCGGGCTTTTGGTTAGACTTGGTGACCTATGGTAATGATGATTGGATCAAATGTATCAAGTGTACTACCTTAGAATTAGACTTTAGTAAAAGAGTCTATGAATTTGTGAGGACATTTCCTGTTCACGGTTTAGCTTTGAGTGGAATTACTAACGTAAACTGTTCCGGTCTAGCGTTGTTTAGGCAATTTTAAGATTTTTTTTTAATGCAGCTATTTTATACAATTTACTATAAAACGATTACAATAAAGGGGCAGACAAACGGGCAACAAGCTGCGCCGCAACCCCCTTTTGAATAGCAAAGCCAATCCTGCTAAAAACGAAGCTTTGGAACCTAGAAGCTGAAGAGGTTCCGTGTACGACGCGCTGAACCCTACTCAAAAATTTCACAGCCTCTGGAGCCAGAAAACCAAATGTATCAAAGGCAAATGGTAGAAAGACATGTTGATTATCTAAACAAGCTTTCTCGTGTTTAACAACTTTTCCCGATTCAGCCTTCAACGCAGCCTGACCCACAACAAACCCACGGTCCCTGAGCCCAACAAGAGGAGACACTCCTGTAAGATCCACACAGGCGTGTTTCCCCCCTGCCCACCCGAACACAAGAATATCAGCTGGTCGTAAAGTAGACCTCCCTTCAAGAGGATCCGTGAGAAAGTTAACAGGGGCCTCCTTTTTAGCAGAAATCCCTGCCCGTTTAAGATATAGATTATTTTAATTAGAGATTTCTTTGTGATTGAAGGTAATTGGCTACTTGGTGTGTTTATAGAGTCAAGCTTATCTAATGTCATAGAATTACAATCCCTAACCATGGATCTAGTTTGTTATAGCATTTCAATTAAGAAGTTGTGGATCTTTAGTGTAGTACACCTTAGGATAGTCAGACATTGTGATTTGGAGCCTTAGGTATTACATCATTTAATGTATCGTAACGAGGAATCTAGTCGTTCTAGGAACAACTGTTGTAACAACCCGGCCCTGGTACCATCAATATTGTTTTATTTGTCTAGAAACTCAGGAATAGCCTACGGATTTGTTTGTAGTTGCTTAGGTGGAGACTTCCTAGGAGGTCACTCATCCTGATATTACGTTCACATGAGCACGCTTAACTGTGGAACTCTTCTCTCGTCCACTAGCATTAAGCCCAAAATGCGTTGGTGATCAAGAGGCGGAACATCCCTTACCAACCAAAAATCTCTCATGTACGTGGTCGATGTGGGAGTCCCATAGGGTGTTATAATCACCCCTTATGGACTCATTGTCCTCGATGAGACTTGCCCCACAATCCAATCTAGGATGTGGGATTCGTCTAAGGTCTACCACTCGACACCCCGGGGACTCACCGTGCTTGACGAGGTTTGCCCCATCGTCCCGAACGACGAAAAAGTGACTCCGATACCATTTGTAACGCCCCTCGTATCACCAATACTGTCCAATTTACCCAGAAAGAGCTCACGAATATGTTTTTGGTATTCTAGGTGGAGATGGATATAACTTCCACTTGAGCATGCATAACTATGAAGTTCTCTTCTCATCCACTAACATTAAGCCCAATACGCGTTAATAATTTATGAGGCAGGGCATTCCTTATGAACCAAAATTCTCTTTTGTCCACGTCCGATGTAACATTCGGCCCCTCGTACCACAAATATTGTCCGCTTTGTGACATCCGTCAATTTCGAGTCTCGATTTGTATTCATTTTGTAATCATTTTTGTAACTTGTCGATTTTTTCGCGTTTTATTTAATAAATTAGACTACGTATTTGTGATTAAGCTTGTAAGCCCGAACCGGCAATTTATCAAATCATTGATGATATAACTCTAGCATGTGTGAGGTTTGTCAAAATACCGTTAGTTTTAGTTTATAAGTTTGGTTAAATAAACTTTAGGGACTAAAGTGTGATTTCCTTAAAACTATACAAGATTTAATTTATTTATAACTAAATATTAAACATGAGGGGACAAAGTGTAACATTTATAAACTATATATATATAAACCTTAAAAATAAAACCCTAACCCTAACCATTTTACATCCAGCCGCCACCCCCACTTAGCCGTTTTCCGGCGAGAAGCCGGCGACGCCGACCTCCGACCCAAAACACCTCTGACATCCGGCCATCCCTCCTCCCCGTTTTCAAGCTCCGGCCACCTCTACTTCCCTCCCTTGGCTCTCCAGCCACCCTCTCCTTCCCTCCCTCGGCTCTCCGGCGGCCCGATACCCCCTCCCCTCTCCCGGTCGTTTTTCCGGCGACCGGAAAACTGGTCTCTCCGTCTCTATCTCTTTCTCGCTCTCCGTCTCTCTCTCTACGTCTCTCTCTGGTTCGTTTTTCCGGAGCGCCTCTGGCGGACCGAATCGGCTCCGGCGACCCCCTTTTCCTCATCTCCGACTTCGAATCAGGTATCGATAGGTAGTGTGTGATTTTCGATTCCCTCTGTGACCAACTTTGGTTTGTTTTTGTTAGCAAATTATTCAAGTTATTATTACTATTTTTATCATCATTATATTTATTTTCTAGATTATATTATTATTATTATTATTATTATTTCCTTATAAAAAATTTATATTATTATTAATTTTTAATTATTAGTACAATTGTTGTTATATTTATTAACAAATCATTAATATGGTGAACTCGTTTAGAAACCGAACCAAAATCGAGTATGATATATTATTACTATCATTATTATTATTATTATTATTATTATTATTATTATAATTATTATTATTATTATTATCATCAACAACACTTTAATTAATACAAATATTTTTAACTATTATTATTAGTATTATGCTATATTAGTATTATTAATAATAATTATTGTTATTATTATGCTATATTAGTATTATTAATAATAATTAATGTTATTATTATGATCATCATTAATATCGGTATTGTTAAAGTTTAATACTATATTATGCTTCAACCCGTTTAAAAACCGAACCAACGTCAGACATGGTTATTATTAACGTTACCGTACTCGTTTAAAGGTTTCATGGTTATTATTCTCTTAACAAAAATATTATCACTATATTAATCAATAATATTAATTAATAATATTATTATAAACTTTATTATCAAATCACTTTATAAAACCGATCTTTTGATTTAAACTCCGTTAATTTCTATTATATATTATTTTTAATCATTTAAAGTAATAATATAATATAATTTTATATTCCATTAGTGATAAAGGGTAATTTCCAAACGTTAACAAGGTAATCGATATTCGATTAATAACCGAACCTCTCGTTATAAGTTTCAATATATAATAACAAGTTTAGTTCTACTTTCACGAAATATCAATGTTAATATTATATTATTTGTTCTATTTAAGGTGTTTGTCGTTTCAAGTCGGACCTGTTCATTTCATCGCAAGCTTTCTATACTTCGATCATTTATTATTTCTCGATTCATCAATCGAGGTGAGTACTTTCATACCCCTTTTTCTATCTTTTATTTTGGGGGTAACATTTCATACTTATTCAACTAAATGTTTTATACTTGAATCTTAAACCACAAACGTGATCGTATACTTTACTTAAATACTTGCTCGATTTGGTGTTTTATGATTATATGCTTACGTGTTTATCGCTTTCGGTTGGTGGAAGTCTATAAATCCTAGATTACTTGGCATCCCCTTGTAGCAATGTGTCGTTAACGTAATGCAATTAGCGATAAGTATTAAATCCTAGACTATTTGGCATCCCCTTATAGCTAGGTGTCGTTAACGTAAGTCTATTACCGATTTTATCCAAATTATTGTTTTTATTTATTGTTTTGTATACTAGTTTTGTGGATCTTTCTTACTATATCTATATGCTCAAACTTATTAATTGCTCACCAACCTTTGTGTTGACAACCTTTATTTTATGAAATGTTACAGGTTTGACTTTTGTTGACTCAAGGACTCGAAGAAAAACGTTACCAAGACTATTAGGATATTAGTAAAATGAACAATATATTTGTTTATTTGTGTTCAATTTTTGTGTGTGACCAAGATGTGATTGTTTATTGATTTATGAAATAAATGAGTTGATTAAATATTGTCACTTTAAAAGTGTCTTGTGTATTGGGCAATCCATTACATCCCGGCATGTTCCGCCGCCTTTGGTCAGGGTATGACAGCTTTTGCCAAGAAGAACTCACGGATTTGTTTTTGGTTTCCCGGTGATAAATTCCCAGGAGGGCCCCATTTCTAGTACTAATTCCAACTAAGCACGCTTAATTGTGGAGTTTTCATATGTTCCATGGTCAGCTAAGCCCAAAATGCTTAATATAAGCAGCGTAGCATTCCTTATGAACAAATAATCTCTCCTATCAATGACCGATGTAGGACTCGCAACTGTCATGGTTAATGTCAGTTGGGATAGTCATTTTTAGGTCAACGGGATATGACACTTAAGTGATAGCATTCTACCATTTGTTTCTTATAGAGATAGGGTACCAAAAAGGCCTGAATACCCTTAAGTACCATCCGCGGGTATGAGAGAAACCCCTCATATGCCACCCGTGGAACATACGGATCACCCGCACAACATGGTAAAGAAAGAACATCCTTACACCACACGCGGAAGCATCCACGCACCCTCAGAAGTCATCCGCGGGACAGGACATCTGTCCGCTAAAATGACCGGAAGGCAATGCCAACTTGACAACTGTCATTAACTGACTACCCTCTAGAAAAATAACCACGATTGTTACTTGAAGAATACGTGACTCTCCAGCCAATGAGCGAAGGACATCTGACCAGGTTGATATAACCGTGCATATGGCCAGGGTGTGGTCCGTCCTATCATAAGGCGACGTGTGTCCAGGTTGTTATACCCATGCACATGGGACGTATAGCTCAACCTATCACAAAGGTACACGCGTCCAAGCGGTTATCAAGATCTTTTAGAAGAGGACAGCTGGCCCAATCACCTTCCCACATCCTTCGGCTATAAATACCTTGTCAACCGGCATTAGGTATCCATTCACATTCACTTACATACTCTCCCTGTACTTGCTCTGTTTACTTAGTACTTTCTCTTAAGAATTGTACTGATTCTCACGTCGGAGGATGGTTACGGGAAGACCCCCCCTCTTGTCCTTCCCATAACGAGACTCACAGTGTCTGTTTTGCAGGTTCCGGTCATTGGACTTTGGGAAGCTATACTCATACTGTGTTAGTTGTTATCATATTCTACCCTGTGGACTCATCGGATCCAGGACCCACACCGGACGATCGGATCCGTGTTTCTTCATTGGCGCCATCCGTTTTGATGTTAGAACAACACAAGTTGTCGTTGGTTTTTGGTTTGTTTAAGTATGAGTAAACTTCCTGAAAGGCCGACGAGAACTCCTGCACCTACCTCACGTGTCATTAGTATTGAAATACCTGAAGGTTTTGTTTCGAGTGTTTTTGTACGTGTGACGGCTCCAGGTTCACGAACTACCGAAACAACACCGGGTGGTCGTACCCTTGAGCGTGTCACCGCACCAACCGGGCCAACTCCCACCGATTTAGGACATGTTACGGCTCCAGAAGGTTCTAATCTGGGTGATCTCGAACGAATTATGAGCGAGACTCGCCGAACTCGATCAGTATTAGATATGGAAGATGACTCCGGTGATTCTGATATGGCGAGGTCTCATCGTCATAATTCCAGATCTAGGGGACTACTGTCCCCGGAAGAATGGCTCCGCATCCAGCAAGAGAACTTGACAGCTGAATATGAGCGTAGAGTGCGGAACGCACATTTTCATGCTGCGCTCTGACTTATGAAGAATCTCCCCGGAGATCTCTTTCTCCTCCTCCAACAGTGAGGGGAAGTCAGGTTCGCTACAACCAACAAACGGAACAAGAATTTGTCGAACCGCGAAGGTTGCGCCCTCGTCCTCGCATGGACATGTGGATGCCGTCTTACTCCGATGGGTATGACAGCTATGATTCATCGTATAACCCGGGAGACTACAGTTTTTACACGGGTGATAGCAGAATGAGTTCGAGGGCAAAAAGCAGTCGTCCGCGGGACGAAGTCCATCACATCGAGTATCATAGTGATGCTGAGTGTAACATCCCCAAAATTTCGATCCAAATTTGACAACTTAGGAAAGTTGAGGGATCAAAAATAATCTCAAGATAAGTAATGGGAAAATATTAAATAAGGAATTATAAGAAAAATAAGGAAATAAAAATATTTCCTAAGTTAAGTATTCTTATATGAAGGAAAATAATAAAACTCCATCACACATTGGAAGATGTAAGAAAGTGTAAGCATTTCACTAAGGTATAAATAAGGAAGATGGAATCCATCCCACATGGAAAGTGATAAAGAAATGGAAGCTCTTTATAAGGAAGAGATTTTCCATAATAATATTCTTTTATGAATATCATGCACCAAGTGGTCTTAGCAAAGGGTGCGTAGCACCCGACGCGCACGCGCACGGGCTCGGGCGAGGACGATGGCTATGGCGAAGGTGACGGCGAAGGGCGTTGGGTACAATATGGCGCTTTGATGGCGCACTTTGCACTTCGCACGCTCGCATCGCCGCAAGTCGCTTAAGAGCCGCCTTAGTATTTTTGGACAACGAGAATTAGACCAGAAGTGACAAGTTACTAAAGTACAAGGACTAAAAACGAAAAATAATATATATGGACCCATCGCGCTACGCGACGAGTCCAAGAAGATGGCCATCGCGTACCGCGATGGGCCGTGATGACGCAACATACACGTGTCACACTCTGGTGACACGTGGTAGCATACCAGGACACGTGGCAGAATGTGTCAGACCACGTGGCGACACGTGGCAGACGTGTCAGGCCATGTGGCGACATGTGTCGGTCGCGATACGCGACGAAGCCAGGAAGAGGACCCATCGCATACCGCGATTGGATCCAATTTCAGCAATAAATAGGAGGGGGTCACGACATTTCTCACTCAAACCTCCCACACTCTCTCACTAGAATTTCACTCTCTCTACTTCGGTTTGCGTGCTGAACATCGTTTTACGTGCCACCGACCCTACAATATCACCTCGTAATCCGTACCAAATACATGGTGTTTTTCCTCGAAGTGCGTGCCATCCGGAAGTAACCCGACATTCCATCTCGAAGTACGTGCACGACTCGGCTACCGAACATTGCCTCGATTTGCGTGCCAAGAAGAGTTGATCAAGAATGTATCGATAAGCGTGCATAGAGTAGAAGTGCTGCCCGTATAAACTTAGGAATATCTAACTCCAAATACCGTGCGAGGTAAGGAGTTCTGCCTAAGTTATTATTATATTATTATAAATGGCTTAAGACCATAGTCGAAGTTATAGCCGAACCTTGATTACGATTAAGAATAAATAACTTTTCTTAAGCAAAGGTTATGGTCAAAATAGTATTTCTTTATGACTAAGAAATATAATACAAGAGATTATAATTATGAAATTAATGTTTCTTCTTGAAGAAGGAACTCAGTATAGACGTTTCTTCTTGAAGAAGAAACGTAGCATATAATTGGTAAATGAAGAAAAGGACTAAAGGTCCAAATGTTTTCATCAAGGTTAAAGCTATACGAAATAGACTAAAGGTCTAAAGCTAGATCGTTGATCTAGATATTTATACAAAAATGTTATTCTCGTACTATAGGTACGAGGTAACAAAACAAGAAGCAGAAATCAGAAAACAGGAATCAGTATCAGGAACTGATTTTAAACAGACAAGGTGAATACGCCCCAAATCTTTTATACTGAGTCAGAATGTTTGCATAGGATTTACGAATCCTTAAAACTTTGTGTACAATAATAAGAAATGGACACTCTGATTAAGAGTATACATGTGTATGGATCCAAACATACATGGTGACTCGGCATTTCCTCGAGGCCATGCATATCATCAACATGCCTCTGAAGGTCTACGGGACTGTTCAGAGAAATGATATTGTGTATATAATTAATTGTACATGGTACTTAGGGTAATTTGATCCCAATGTTGTTGGGTGCCTAATGAGTAGTCACAAAGGTATTATTGTTGGTTTCACAAAGGTATTGAAAAGATAATTTAGAGTCAGCGTTGTTCACCAGCTTTGTGCTGACGTATTTTCCCACCCATGTTACAGGGAAACAAGAAAGGTTAGAACAGACAAGCAAGAAGGAATAGAAGATTGGAGTTATAGTCATTAGATGCTATCTGATGGCTCAGATATTTTATTTAAAAATATTATAAAAGAGTTATGTTTTTTAAAGAAATGCGTTGTAAACGTTGAACGGTATTTAAACCCGAGCTTTTAATAAGTTTTCAATGTAAATATTTTAAAGACTTCCGCTATAAACCGCAACTCTGATGTATTTACAAAACAAGTACCAACTTGTAGTCACACGCCTAGGCCCTAAGTCGGGGTGTGACACTGAGGAAGATTTCACCAAGCCATACCGCCCGGCAGCCTTTGCCGAGAAGTTGAAATTTAAAGCAAGCATTGCGACATCACCTTTTCCTGTTAATGCTAAGATACCTACATCGGTGGGTAAATACAATGGCATGACTGATCCAAGTGATCATCTCCAAAACTTCATAGAGGTGGGTGGTGTGATCGGATGGACGCTCCCTTACTGGTGTCACATGTTCGCATTGACACTGACAGGGGCAGCGAGAGAATGGTTCGAAAAGTTACCTGACGGTCAAATCTCTAGCTGGGATGATCTGGTGAAGAAATTCTCACAACAATTCAACCAACAGAAGAAGCACACGCGTGATCAGTCAGAAATTCTAGATGTTATCCGCCGTGATAACGAATCCATAGAAGATTTTATTACCAGGTTCAATGACGAAAGTCTGAACATTGGTGGGATCAGCAAGGACATGCTTCGCGATGCCTTCCGCAAAAATGTCAAGTGTGACGCGTTGATCTGCACACTCACTGGTAGGGATGGAAAGCCGAAAGAATGGGATGATATCATGACCGCGGAGAAGTTGTATGCCAACAATGAAAAAAAAATTGGGGAATAATAATTCAAAACAAAAATTCAAAGTCGAGTTTAAAAATCCGCGACCCAATAAGCAGGCAAAGGGGCCAATCTGGTCAAGACTTCAGCCAAACATGGAAGCATCAAAGCCATTCGATGCAAGATCTCTCATTGGCAACAAGAACAAAGGGGGACCCTCGAATCGAGGTCCCAACAGTTGGACTCCTCTTTCAAAGACACCCGCAGAAATTCTGACCACAGAGAATGTGAATTTTCGGAAACCGCAACCACTCACGAAGAGATCATTTCTCGATACCAAAAAACATTGTTCGTTTTATAATGACATCGGTCACAACACAAACGAATGTAATGCTTTGAAAAGCGAGATTGAGGCGGCTGTGAAGTCCGGAAAACTTGGACACTTGGTGAAAGATTTAAAATCTGGGACTGGTAAAGCTCTCGTGCGGGAAAATTAGGGCCCGTCAAAAAAGCAAATCAAGGACTTAAACGTTCACATGATCCAAGGCGGATGAAAGGTCGGGAGAAAGAGGCGAGAGTCCGACGAAGAAGAGTGGAAGAATGAGCTAGTGATCTTTCAACGAATTAACGGAGGTCCCAGAAACAAAAATCAGTTGATCATCACTGCCCTCTTCGATCACTATCGCTCGCAATACCTTTTCTTTGATACCGGTAGTACATCGGACATCATGTATGAACAGTGATTTGAACAACTTGATGAAGAGGATAAGGAAAAACTGAAGCCCATCCATGCTCCCGTGTCAGGATTTGGAGGGGAAATAATGCACCCGCTAAGGGTGATTTCTTTCCCATTCACTTTAAGCGATGGAATTCATTCAAGGACCGAGGAGGTTGAATTTTTAGTTTTACCTGCAACATCGAAACATGACATCATCTTGGGGTGAGAAGCGATTGGAGACTTCAATGCTCACCCGTCCACGGCTCACGGTGCGGTGGGGGTTCCAACCCGCACCGGTGTAGCAAGATTCCAAAACAATCTCTGAGGACTGAACCGAAAAAATGGGTTTTGAACAAGAAGTTTCCTGATCAGACTGTAACAATTGGACCTGCTATATCTGAGATAGTAAGGACTTTTCTGAAACAATTGTTAACAAAGAACGTTGATGTTTTCGCATGGCAACCTGCGGACATGACTGGTGTCCCGCGGAGTATTGTGGAACACAAGTTAAGGGTAAACCCAATGTTTACACCAATCGTTCAGAAACAACGTAAGATGGGTCCGGAACAAACAAAAGCAATGAATGAGCAAGTTCAAGACCTCTTACAGGCTGGAATCATTTGTCCAATTCAGTATCAGACCTGGGTAGCCAATCCGGTTATCGTTCCCAAAAGCAACGGGACGTGGCGGATGTGTATAGATTTCAAGGATCTAAACAAGGCGTGTCCCAAGGACTGTTATCCGCTACCAGAAATAGATCTCAAGGTTGATGTTGTGGCACCGTTCAAATTCAAATGCTTTTTAGATGCTTACAAAGGTTATCATCAAATCCGCATGGCTGCGGGTGATGAGGATAAAACAGCCTTTCTCACCGATCAAGGCACTTTTTGTTACAAAATGATGCCTTTCGGACTAAAGAATGCGGGAGCCACATATCAACGATTGATGGACATAGCGTTTAAAGGTCAAATTGGTTGAAATTTAGAAGTTTATATGGACGACCTTGTGATCAAGAGTGTTGAGAAAGACCAAATGTTGAGGGACATCGAAGAGACGTTCGAAACCTTGAGAAGTATCAACATGAAGCTGAATCCAGCTAAGTGTTTGTTTGGAATGGAGGAAGGAAAATTTCTCAGAGCAATTGTCACGGGTGCGGGCTTCAAATCTAATCCGGAAAAAGTCCAAGCGGTAGCCCGCATGCCCTCTCCTTCTTCCCTCAAGGAAGTTCAGACGCTCAATGGTCGATTGGTTGCTTTGAATCGCTTTTTGGCGAACCATGCAGCTAAATCTTATCCGTTTGTCTCTAATTTGAGAAACTGCCTCAAGAAAGCACAATTTAAATGGATCGCGGAAACGGAACAGGCTTTCTTCAAGGTTAAAAAATGTTTGATGGAACTACCCACATTGACAGCACCTTATGCGGGGGAATCTTTAACGTTATACTTATCAGCATCAGACATTGCTATCGGGGCTGTCCTCCTGACGGATAGAAAGAACGTTCAAACACCGATCTACTACGTCAGTAGAACATTGTCAGATCCAGAGACAAGATATTCAATGTTGGACAAACTTGTCTTAGCAGTTAGCACTGATCTATGCAGCCCGACGCCTCCGCAGGTACTTCCAGGGACACCCCATCAACGTTTTAATCGGGTACAAACTCAAGAACGTTTTCATTAAGCCATAATTGTCTGGACGATTGGCAAAGTGGGCTATCGAGCTAGGTGAACATGCGATAGCTTACAAACCTAGGCCAACAATTAAGGGACATATGTTAGCGGACTTCTTCACTGAAGTCCCGCAACACAAAGAAAAGTAATGTTTGATTGAGCAACAACCCCAAGCACCTCCCGAGAAAGGACATATTTGGTCTTGTTTCATGGACGGGGCTTCAAGCAGTGAGGGATCTGGCGCAGGCCTCAGGCTAGTCAATCCCGAAGGCCACGAGTTTACATATGCCATAAAGTTAGACTTCAAGAGTACTAACAATGAGGCAGAGTATGAAGCTTTCTTGGCAGGCTTACGGATAGCCAAAAAGCTTGGGGTAAAACATTTGGAAGCCCACGTGGATTCCATGTTAATTGCGGGACAGATCAATGGAACATATGAAGCAAAGCATGACATAATGGCTTCATATGTGTCACATGCGAAAGATTTGATGCTTCAGTTCTCCTCATGCAAAGTAATTCAAATAAAGAGAAGCGAGAACAAATCAGCGGATGACCTTAGTAAACTGGCTTCAACAAACTTCGAACATTTCGCTAAAGACATCCGCATTGAAATACTGGACCGCCCATCTGTCCCGCAACATCAAGTTGTGGTAATCCAAACCGGAGTGGAATCTTGGATGACACCCATCATAGCATAGTTGTCATCAGGAGCCCCCCCGGAAGGAAAAACCGCGGCCCGGAAGATAAAACACAAAGCCTTGAATTATCAGATGTATGATGGTGTTCTATACCGACGTTCCTTCCTCGGTCCACTACTTCGATGTGTGGATGCCGAGGACGCGAACTATTTAATCAGAGAAGTTCATGAAGGCATCTGTGGTCTTCACGCAGGCCCGCGCATGGTTGTAGCAAAATTAATGAATGCCGGATACTATTGGCCAGGAATGCATCTGGACAGTGTGATTCATGCCAACGTCATGCTCCTAACACGCTACGACCAAAGAACGAGCTTGTTTCAGTCACTTCAGCTTGACCATTCCAAAAATGGGCTATCGACATAATGGGACCTTTCCCCGAAGCCCCTGGACGCGTCAAATTTTTAATAGTAGCCATCGACTACTTCACGAAGTGGTTGGAAGCCAAACCGGTTGCTTCCATAACAGCAGCAAGCGTTAAGAAATTCCTGTGGGAATTTATAATCTGTCGGTTTGGTCTTCTGTTGGAACTCGTTAGTGATAACGGTACTCAGTTCGCGGACAATGGGCTACAGGAATGGTTGAAAGAATTGCAGATCTCTTAAATTTTCACATCCGTAGCCCACCCGCAAGCAAACGGCCAGGTTGAGAGATCCAACCGGACAATCAAGGAAGGAATCAAAGCAAGGTTAGGAACTAAACGAACGGGTTGGGTTGATGAATTACCCCATGTACTTTGGGAATTTCGCACCCAAAAGAATTCTAGTAATTCTGAGACCCCCTTTTGTTTAACCTACGACACAGAGGCCGTGATTCCAGCCGAGATTGGGATTCCATCCGCAAGAGTTTTATTGATCGATGATAATGATCATGAACTCCGGATGAATATCGACCTCCTTGAGGAGATGAGGGAACTAGCATCGATTCGCGAGCGCAATTACAAACGTCAATTGCAAAAATATTATAATTCGCGGGTCCAGAAATGCCAGTTCGATGCGGGTGACTTTGTATTCCGCAACAATGAGCCCTTTGGACAAGAGCCTCCGGGCAATTTGGCCCCGACTTGGGAAGGACCTTATAAAGTTAAACAAGTGTTATCTAAAGGTGCCTACAAGTTAGAAAAGTTGGACGGGACTGAGATCCCTAAAACTTGGAATGGGGCCCAATTTAAGAAATGTTACATATAGTACGTTTTTCCTTTTTGGCCTGCGTGCCTAATTAGATATTCATAAATTATGTAATTTTATTTTTTGTAATTCGGCTTATGCCTCATATATGGAAAATTTATTTCAGTCATTTATGACATGTATTGTTATGTAATCCTTTATTGACAAACAAAGAAGATCCTACAAACACTTATATTATGAAGAATAAGACAAAGTGTATCAGACGAAAAAGAAGACTTCTTTATATATTCAAAGGGAATTACAACAAAGTTACAAAATTACAAAAAACAAAGAAAAAATCTATCTACGACGCCGCATCATCATGTTCCGCGTTCTCGCCTTCCGCGTCATTTGAATCTTCTTCATCTTCCTCACCAAGGTCAAGAAGGTCCTTTAGTTTCTCAATGCTATCCTCCTTATCTACAAGCTCAGATATCTGCTCCGCCAATGAAAACTTCAAAGTATCAAAATCTTTTGTTTTCTGGATAAGGACGGCAGCAGTATCCTGGTAAGTCAAAACATATTCTTCCAGAAGCTTAGATTCCGAAGCAAATTTATAGCCTTCCTGGAAGCCTAGCTGAAGGCCAGCTTGCTTGGATGCTTTTAGGAGGATAGCAACACAGTTCCCAAGTTCATCACTCGCCCGGACATCGGCGATGACCTGTAGGAATAATAAAATATAAGTAATTTCGAGTACTTAGATTATTTACAACAAAACAGGATACGTACCTTAGGGATTCCTTCCGACAGCAACCATCTCTTGTCCGCCTTGGCGCAAACAAGTTCCATCTTGTGGTCAGCGCATTCCAAGGCTTGTTCTCGATTCTTGGAAGCAAGGTTGCTAAGGCGCTCGTTCTTCGCTACTGATTCAGCTTGTAGAGTTCTCAGCAACTCTGTTTGTTCATCAAACTGCTTTTGGAGGACGTTCTTGGCCTCCTCAGCAGCAAGACGATTAGCCTTCTCAGCTTCAAGCACTTGGCGGCTCTCTTTGGCCTCATCCAAAGCCTTAAGGGCTTCCTTCTTCGCGTTAGACGCCGCAGCCGCCAACTTATCCCACTCCTCATTCATCGCCAACCAGTCCCGGGTTATTTCCTGACTGGTGGAAATAGTATTCGCCAATTGATAAGAGTTTGAGTTTAATAACTCTAGGCGAATGTGGCGACGATGTCGCTCCTTTTCAGCGGGAGGAAGACTTTCCCGCAGATATTCAAAGCATACATCCACGTCATGAAACGTTGAATCTTAGCGTAGAGACCAACGTGGATGATGCGGAGTAGGATCTTCCTCATGAGGAGATGGGGAGGTCTGAGACCCATAGGCAAAGGCGCTCACGCCTCCTTGATCTCTGAAGCGATGAACATTGAAGAAAGGTGACATACTGATGTGATCAATGTCACCAACCTTCTTATTCTTCAAAGGAGAGTCATCCGCCACAACGATTGGTTCTTGGGCGGTGGTAGGAGGAGGAGATGATGGAGGAGGTGGCACTGTTGAGCTCATTAGACCTGAAATATCTTCAGAGAAATCATTCAGGGCCACTGAAAAATGTTAACATTGGATCAGATATACATTTGATCCATAACAATCGATAAATTGGAAGAACATTAAACTTACCCAAGGAAATGTCTTCCGAGTCAAGTTGGTGTAGGCGCGTCTCCAAGTTAGTAGCAGCCTTTCGCTTTTTTGACTTCTTTGATGAAGCAGCCTTAGTAGGATGAACCTTGCGTTTACCAGCCGCTTAGGAAACGCCTGCATCAACAGCTTGATGCTCACCTTCAGGGGTGAGTCATCAGCAGTTGGACGAATACCCTCAGCAGTAACGTCCGCATCATCGTCACCCGTAGCAGATGGATTCTTGCTAAGTTTCCGGGTCAAACCTACAGTCGAATGCACGACATTAACAGCATCAACTAAAAAACTTCCTTCGCGGAGCGATGACTCCTCACTAGACGAAAAGAGTACAATCACTCCGCTGGAAGTAATAGCAGTCACGGGTCGGGGTTGTAAAATGCCCTCACCTTTCTGAATGGATTCTTGAACATAATCCTCACCTTTAGCGTACATCGCTTCGGAAACCACAGGTTCCAAACGAAACGCGGTGGGGAAAAGGAAATTGACACTAGTGCGTTCCAAAAAAGGCACATCCCTTGGATCGATTGGACGGCGAACTATCATGCCCCCTTCATGGTCCAACAGGATATCGAAAGCGGAACCCTCACCTGTAAAAACAATAATAAAAGTAAGAAATCAGACATTTATTAAAATAAAGCAGAAGTAACACCAAGCTTACTCTTGTTGGTCCTCTCGTAATAAGGCTCCAAATCAGGGAATGGCCACATGCGGCTCATCTTAGCACTCACCATCGCCCCCTCGTGTATAGGGCGCATGGGATTTGGTGTCGCGGTCAATGTCATAAACCATGGAAGACCCTCATGAGCAGCGCCCGGAACCACTGGCATGGCGTCCTCCGCCTTGCGATAAGTCATCGCGAAAGGAACAACATCCTCCCGAATCCAGAAAAATTTTGGCTTCCAGCCATGAAGGCTACGGATCCATTCCGTACCTATAACTTTCTTCCCAGTGGAAGCAAAACTATGCCACCCACCGCGGAAGGTCATCTTTTAGAAAACGGTAAACATGCCAACAGATGGTTCAAAATCGCGAGTTTGACAACAGAATTTGAAGTGTCGAATTCTCAACATCCCAAAAGGATGTATTTGCGATATGTGAATCCCATAGGTTGTCAAGATTGACTGGACAAATCTCGTCACCAGAATCCAGAAGTTTCTCGTCGTAAAATGGTCAATATACACAGCCATTTTCTTCGGGGGTGGACTGGTGGCAATGGAACCACTCGCTGGACGCTCTGGCTCCCACTCAGACGCCAGACCATATACGTTAACAACATCCTCATAATCCTTCTTCTTGAGGTTCACAACGACCTCATGAATGGCAGGAGCACTCTTCTTATCCACAACCATCGGATTAATACGTTTGATAAAAAATAAGAAAGAAGTAAATCTTAGAAGGTTCAAGTTTTGAAGATTTGAGAGAGAGAGAGTTTGGAAGAGATAAGAGTAAAATGGAAACCACGAGTGATCTATTTATACTCATCACAATTAATGCGACCGATGGAGTGTCAGAGGAGAGAGAAATTGCGGACCGTCAGATGGTTGACACGTCAGGCGGGAGAGTCAAGAAAGTGCGAACAGGC
This sequence comes from Bidens hawaiensis, assembly GCF_021521415.1. Classification (NCBI taxonomy): domain Eukaryota; kingdom Viridiplantae; phylum Streptophyta; class Magnoliopsida; order Asterales; family Asteraceae; genus Bidens; species Bidens hawaiensis. The sequence goes on from NW_027496664.1 coordinate 90,730, forward strand.
TGTCAAGGGCGTCATACACGTCTTGTCAGTTGTCCCTTAAAAGTTTCTCTCTCTGCCACGTCATCACGATTATCCAACTTCCAAAATTTCAAATTTCAAAAATATCTTCAAAAGATATTATTAAACAAACAGTATAATATTCTCAAACAAGACAAGGAGTTGCTTTCCATTAAGTAATCAAAAGTTAGTTACAAAAAAGATGGAGGAACAATTACAAAACACTAAATGTCTAAAACCTATACTATGGGTTTGCGGCTGCCATGTCTTCCGGAGCCTTGGGTGAAGTATCCTCAGATGAGTCGTCCTCAGACTCGTCGCCCAAATAGTTCCTCAATTGTTGTATGTCCTCACTGGCTGAAGCAAACTCCGGAAGAATATTTTGTAGCGGGAAGACCAGGCCCTCATGTTCCTTAATCCGCATGTCCCGCTCTTGCTTGGCATCAAGGCCATGAAGCGGATGATCTCTAAAAGTGAGATTACTTTGAGCGTAGGCCATCCCTTCATTAAAGCCTCTCACGCGTCCAAGCTGATATGAACAATCATCAAATTAGCAAAGTTATCAGTTAGCTCTGCACTTACCTTGATATGACGGATGACCTGTCAAAATAAAAACATAAGTTATTTAGTATCAAAGCGTGAGATATGTAATGAACAACAAATGAGAAAAACTTACAGAATCAAGCCCCCGAGTGAGGAACCACTGACGATCTTGCTCCTCACGCTCAGCTCTCCCTCGGAGTTCTTGGGACTCCTCAGCTGTTTGTTGCCTTTCACTCAAGGCTGCAATGGCACGGGCCTCCGCCTCTTCACGAGCTTGCATAAGGGAGTCATAGGCAGCTTGTATCTCAGCAGTACTTTTGTCTTTGAGCTCAACCTGCTCCCTTTGCAACTTCAGCTCCGCCTCAAGCTCTTGGATTTGGTTACCTTGCAGGGTCACTTGGTTCTCCAGAACAGAGTTTGCCACTTGGGCCCGTACCAAGTATTCTTTCTTCTTTTGTGCCTCAGCCCGGGCAGCCTTAAGAAGGGAATTCTGCTTTTCACAAGCTTCCTTCCATTGAGGGGCGGCGGTAGCACTCCGATCCTGTTCGCCCCTAAGGGCGATCTCCGCGTCCGTCTACTTCCACTTGACTGTACTGGCTGCCAAGTGATTGTCCTCAGCTTCTTTCTTCGCAGCCTCAACAGCTCGGGAAGCTTCACCCAGTTTCCAGCCCATGGTACGCCATTCGCGTAAGATCTCCTGGCTACAGGCCAAAGTGTTAGCCAAGGAAATTGATAAATTGGTGTGAAGTTCATGGCGGGAACGGTCACGCTAGTGCGCCATTTCGGCAGGCGGCACGCAGTGCTTAACAAAACTCATGCAAGTCCCGGGTTCAGAAAATCGGGACCCATTAACAATGTCCCAAGGAGGGACAAACAAATCAAAATCATCCCCCATGTTCGCATCTCCGTAATAACGAGAGCCTGAAGCTTCAAGGCGAACTAGGAATGAGGTCGATTGTTGAGGAGCATTCTGCGTTGTCGCCTCCCCAGCACTCTGAGATACTTGCCCAACCTGAAAACCTCCTTCCCCACCAGTAGTTAAAGGGGAAGAAGTAGCAAAATTTGTGGAGGAGGACGAGGCGGAGATTCGTCGGTCCTAAAACCCTCCGCTTTAACAGCCGGGCCGCCCTCCAGAAAACCTGTAACAGTCCTAGTCTGAAAAAGATAGTCAAAAGAACTATCATTCCCAGACTGGACGTTTGGCTCTTCCGTCGTAGTCTCAATCGGAGGGGTAGGCGGCCTATCTTCTTTTGTCTTCTCAGGAGGAGGAGACTGTTGTTTCTCAGATTTGGGGGTTGGAGATGGTAACATCTCAGACACATCGTCCCCAAAGATCGATGGATCTGCACAAGAAGGTCATGCTTAGATAACATTCAAAACCAATAAAGTACAAAAAAGAAATACATACCTTCTACCATTTCCATACGCTCAGCAAGACTATATTGTGGTTTTTTAGGACGGTGAGTCCTCCGCTTCTTTTTCGAAGATCCTTCTCCAGCGTCCGCGATGCTTGCACATGCATCACCCGCCTGAAAGGACAAGAAAGCCCTCTTCTTCTCTAACTCTGCCAATAGGTACGAGACAGAGGAAAATTCAGAGGCATCGTTATCAGAGCTCCCCTCTTCTTGAGTGGAGGAATCGTCACTCGATGATAGAATGGCAATCGCCCCATCAGAAGTAAGGGCGTTAAGTGGAGGAGGGTTTAAAACGTACGCACCTGATTCAAAGGTCGCGTCTGAAACCAAGGGTTCGGCCCGCACCTTCGTTGGAAAAAGGAATCGGCCCTTGGTCTTCTCAAGAATGGGTTTATCACCCGTATCTCGGATGCTCCTGCGGACACAACCTCTATCCTCAAAAAGAGTGTTAAGCATAGAACCTCGACCTGGAAGAAAAACATACAAAAATCAATCATAAAGCTCCAAGCAGGAGAGAAATCAAAAGGGGTAACTTAAGTTCATCTAGACCAATGAAGACAGGCTCCAAAAACTCAGACGGCCATAGGCGGCTCATGCCTGCCCACACTAGAGCTTCCTGGGGTAACGCTCGCGTCGGCGTTGGTTCCGACGTTAAAACGCGATACCAATCACGACCCTCATGAGGAGGCGTGACAACTTCCGGAAGCGCATTATTAACCGGACGTCGGACCATGGTAACGGGCACCACGTCCTCAGATATCCAAAAGAACTTGCCACGCCAGTCTTTGGATCCTTTTTCGACTTCGTAACCATACTCCTATCGGAAAACCCTTGGCACGTAAACAGCCGTCACGATTAGCAAAATGGTAGAAGACGGGGAATCGGTCGAGATGAGGTAACATCCCATGATCAGTACACACGAATTCGTAATAACGAATTTGCATGACGGCTCGAGGATGCAACTGGAATAAGTGGATCCCATATGCAGTTAATACCTTCATAAAAAATTTCGTTATAGGAAAACGAAAATTCCCATAGACGAAAAAATCGGAATATACAACCATCTTGCCAGGTGGTGGCAGGCTAGCTATGGAACCGGGAGAGAGAAATTCCGGTTCCCACTCCGGTGGAGTGCCATAAGTCTCAATCAACTTTTCAAAATCAGACTTATCCCATTGGATCTCTATCTCGTCAACTTCAGTTTGACCAGCCATCATATTATAGAAAGAACAACAAAACTTGGGAGAGATTTAGTGGTTAATCAGAAGTTTCAAGCGAGAAAAGAAGAAGGATAATAAGAAATCTAAGGCGATAAAACTTCGAATGGAAGATAACTCCCTCTATTTATACCCATCGCAATTAATTCGATGGGATATGAACAGGGGAGAGAGAAAGTCATCGCCCAATCAAAGACCGTCACGTCACGCGAAATATTCGAAAAAGAGGGAAAGTTGCACAGTCGGGTACGGTGACAGCTGTCATAAACGTCCCATCATCTGTTCACAGCGCATGCGAGTGGTCAACTTATCCTTTTTTCATAATTATCTATACCAACAGAAGATACTTTCTACCAAACTTCCAAGATTCAAAAACCCCCAAATACATTAAGTCCAAAATTTCACCCGCATAAAGACTTCACGCGGAAGAAACACTGGACTGGGGGGACTTATAGAGGTAGGGTACCAAAAAGGCCCGAATACCCTTAAGTACCATCCGCGGGTATGAGAGAAACCCCTCATATGCCACCCGCGGAACATACGGATCACCCGCACAACATGGTAGAGGAAGAACATCCTTACACCACACATGGAAGCATCCAGGCACCCTCAGAAGTCATCCGCGGGACAGGACATCTGTCCGCTAAAATGACCGGAAGGCAATGCCAACTGGACAGCTGTCATTAATAGACTACCCTCTAGAAGAATAACCACGATTGTTACTTGAAGAATACGTGAGAAATCAAAGGTTATAAAACTTCGAATGGAAGATAACTCCCTCTATTTATACCCATCGCAATTAATTCAATAGGATATGAACAGGGGAGAGAGAAAGTCATCGCCCAATCAAAGACCACCACGTCACGCGGAAAATTCAAAAAAGGGGAAAAGTTGCACAGTCGGGTACGGTGACAGCCGTCATAAACATCCCATCATCTGTTCACAGCGCATGCGAGTGGTCAACTTGTCCTTTTTTTTCATAATTATCTATACCAACAGAAGATATTTTCTACCAAACTTCCAAGATTCAAAAACCCCCAAATACATTAAGTCCAAAATTTTACCCGCATAAAGACTTCACGCGGAAGAAAAACTGGACTGGGGGGACTTATAGAAGTAGGGTACCAAAAAGGCCCGAATACCCTTAAGTACCATCCGCGGGTATGAGAGGAACCCCTCATATGCCACCCGCGGAACATACGGATCACCCGCACAACATGGTAGAGGAAGAACATCCTTACACCACACACGGAAGCATCCAGGCATCCTCAGAAGTCATCCGCGGGACAAGACATCTGTCCGCTAAAATGACCAGAAGGCAATGCTAACTGGACAACTGTCATTAACAGACTACCCTCTAGAAGAATAACCACGATTGTTACTTGAAGAATACGTGACTTGCCAGCCAATGAGCGAAGGACATCTTGCCAGGTTGTTATAACCGTGCACATGGCCAGGGTGTGGTCCGTCCTATCATAAGGCGACGCGTGTCCAGGTTGTTATACCCATGCACATGGGACGTATAGCTCAACCTATCACAAAGGGACACACGTCCAAGCGGTTATCAAGATCTTCTAGAAGAGGACAGCTGGCCCAATCACCTTCCCACATCTTTCGGCTATAAATACCTTGTCAACCGGCATGAGGTATCCATTCACATTCACTCACATACTCTCACTGTACTTGCTTTGTTTACTTAGTAAGAATTGTACTGATTCTCACGCCGGAGGGTGGTTACGGGAAGACCCCCCCCTCTTGTCCTTCCCGTAACGAGACTCACTGTGTCTGTTTTGCAGGTTCCGGTCATTGGACTTTGAGAAGCTATACTCATACTGTGTTAGTTGTTATCATATTCTACCATGTGGACTCATCGGATCCATGACCCACACACGGGGATCGGATCCGTGTTTCTTCATTTCTCTTACATTATCTTTTTTTTTGTTGTATATTTAAAGTTATTTACTTGCTTTAGTTAATTAGTATTAGCTGTTAATTCCCTTTATTTGATTGTTAGGCTATATTTTGATATATATTTAGTATCATGAGCTGCATACTTGTCTACAAATTGATATTTGGTTTTTACCATTACTAGATTACATTCTGACACCTACATTTGCATATTTGTGTATAGTTTAGTCCTGTGGTAAAAACCGAAAACAATGTTAAAACCCACATTGTGATTTATAATTTTTATATAAATATTACACATATAAATAGTGAATACGCTATATGAACGGGGCCACGTTTTTATCATATGTAATGACCACTAGTAAATACCAAATTAGAAGGCACACTGGGTTCACTGATGAATCAAATTCTCACCATAGTGTTTTGTAATACTAAAAATGTTTATCAACGTACTGGACTACTGAGGAGTTATTAATTTTTAAAGTTTTTCTCGTCTGAAGTTAACCATATGTAAAAAAAATTTAATTGTATAATGGTTGTAAACCAGTAGATGCCTTGGCGCATTGTGTCGTAGCTGTCTAGCGTATGCTTTTACCTCAGGTTTCATAGGTAGGTAAAAATAAGCAAATCATAACAATACATTCTACGCATGCAACAAATCAAGATAAATTAGAAAACCGCGAAAGAACTTTAAAAAGCTAACGAAAAAAAAATTAAATCTATTAGAGTTTATTGAGTGGGGAATAACTTTATTGAAACTCACAGACAATAGTGTAAACTAGATTGTTTGAACACTTATATTAAAAAACTTTGCACTATCACATCAGTTTTACCCTGAACTATCTTAATGACTGGCACTATGTCACTGAACTACCCTAAAGATTTTAATTTTTAATTAAAAATAACTAATAAATTATAAATAGAAAAACTCAAAAATAAATAAAAATCCATACATTATAAATTTTAAAATACATAATAATTAAACAACACTTTCTTCAATAAAAAATAGATAAAAATATTAATTCCATCGGCTTTTGACCTTTGTTATGACTTCAAACATGTCGTTACCGTGAGCGTTAATTTGTCTGACCATATGTCGCCATCTTGAAGACACTTGGTACTTTGTACGATTGCTAGATCCTCCCTCTGAAACAAAATAGTTCCAAACTCGTTGACAAGACTGACGCTCGTTATGCCACATGGTCCATGTCTTCTGAAACATATACACATGCCTTAGCTAACGCTACTTCTTATTCATTGCTCCATCTTCATGAACCCATCTTTGTGACCCTCTCCTAATTATCGGTTCGGGATTTGGTTGGGCATTTGGTTGATCCATATAAAAATATTAGTTTGGAGGGAAATTAATAAAATGGTTGTAGAATAGTGTGTACGAAATTAGTGAATGGTGTATTTATAAGTGAAAAAATATATATAAATTAACGGTAATATAGTCGTTGATACACAACCCAAGACCAAATCTTCCTCCTTTCTTTTTGTGATTACTACCCTTAAGGTAGTTTTAGGACCCTGGCAGCCGTGTGCCACGAAAACCCCCGAAGTACCCTAGCCCACTACCCAAGCTCCATACCCTTCACCCTTATGGCATAAAGGTGATACATATACCCCTTAAACCCAAATGATATGTCACATTTCCTTTATTAAGTTTATTTATTCTACCAATTTTCCATTTTTGGCTAATCCATATTTTGTCCTTAAATTTTCTACTTACAAATTTTTGGGAATGTGAAAACTGGAAACTAAATTTATTTTATTAAGTGAAAATAGAAATGAAATAAAATAAGAAAGAAAAAAATCTTTGAATGATGTATGATTGTAGGTCCAAAATGTAAGGTAGCCCAAAATTGCAATGACAAGAAACCATTGAATTTGATGTAGATTGCTTGAGTGTGTAGGTGCATGATGGGAACATGTTCACATGCATATGGGGTTTGTGGGGGCTCCAAATTAGGCCTTCCGGTACTTGTCCACATCTCTATCTATAAATCTTGAATGTATATATATCTTATGTAATGGTTGTATCATGCTATTGTATACAAATCATATTGTTTTGATTCGGTTGTTTCTTTAGGTTGAAAGAGGATTAGGGCTGTTAATTGAAGACCGAGATCCAGGTCGAACCAGATAAATTAAGAATCGAAAGTCTTAACACATATGTATTTGTTTGATTGTCGGTTAGAATCTATTTTTCTCATGTTAAACTTTAAAACAAATATAGACTTGGGTTTGTAAAATTATCTTGAACTGTAGTAAGTTACCAAACAAATGACTAAATTTTATAAAACCCTAGAACTGACGACAAACTGGTAACTCCAAATCTACAATAAAAAAATCAAACAACGAGACATGGCTATATAGTTGTTTTTGGTTTAAATCTTTAGTTTAGTTGGTGTATACTGATTCACACCAGCAAAGAGGAGATTATCACTCAAACATCGGCGGAATCAAAACCTGAAGTTTGTTCATAAACGAACATGAATGTATTTTCTTGTTCATTGTAAGTTTGTTAGGGAAATAAATGTGCTCGTTTATGTTAGTTCGTTACATAGACGAACGTTATTGAATATAAATGATAAAAATGAATGCATTCTTTGTTTGTTAGTCAATTTCGTCGGGCTTAGATCTCAAATCCGGTTGGATTGGTGTGTTCATACATGATTGGCCACATATATAGTATTATTAATAACCAACACTATGAATACATAAACAAACATAAAACAAACATACATAAATTAACGTAAATGAATGAACATAAACGAACGTTCATGAATGGCATGTGTTCATGTTCGTTCTTTTCATTAAATGGAAAAACATTTTTATATTCGTTCATTTATTAAATAAACAAACTCCTATCGAACAGTTCACAAACGAGTCACTGCCCGTTCAATTCACATTCAGACTAATTTAACCGATTAGAATGTCAACGGGCTTCAGAGTTCAGACCCTCCTCTGATTCCATCCGTGTCACTAACATTCCTAGCAATTCAAGAAACATGTCAGATGAACGCTTATTTACATACTATGTAGTATATCTGAAAACAATGGTCTTATAACGTCACTTAAGGTAACATTATTAGTTTTATTTGTTAGTTAAACAAAAACATCATGATGAAATGATTATAACATAAACATTTAGCATTTACAAAACAAATAAAACTATGAGATACGGAAAAGATATGGTGTTGAGTGTTGAATGTTTGGATGTTTATATAAATGTTAACCAATGTCACCATCCAAGGCCAATTTGGGAAGAGGCCCCTCTTGGTTTGGAGTCTAGCCTAGTTTTAGGGTAGTGTGGGGAGGGGTTACATACAACCCTCTAGTCATCCCGCTCATCATGGAGATTTGAGTGAGTGTATAGGGGTAGATGGGGCAATTTTAAGTCACAATCCTAAACACATAGGGTCCATAATTGAACAATACATCATCAAGATATGTTGCAATGTTGCTATTGCAAACCATGGTGGACCCCACCCATTTTTCTCACACACGCATAGTATATGTATATATGAATGTATATCTGTTTATTATTTAAGTTTGTATAGAGTAGTGTAACAAGTACTTTTTAACGGGAGTCATAGTATAGATTTGTTTATGTTTATTTTAAATGCTAGTAAATTAAGGGGTCAAACGATAAAAAAACGGCAATATTAGGTATCTCTTATCAGTGGAAAGCTTGACAACGAAAGGAGTAGAAAGTTTGTTAACCGAAGGGTCTGCGGGACCCTTGTCTAGTTTCGTACATGTTAGTGTGTATGGTGTACGTAGTAATGTGTATCATTATCGCTATTGTAATAAAAAGATAATATGTACAAAAATAAGATTTTTGTACAAACCAGTTGAATATAACTTTCTTTCAGTAAGCATGTTATAACATTGTATAACTTTCTTTCAGTAAGCATGTTATAACATTGTTGGTTCTGAAGTTCACATAATTGGGATGCCAATGGATTATGGATCATCTAAAGAGAGGAGCCCAATAAGAAGATGGAAAATGAATCAATGATGGTAATGGATTGTGAACAATATAAACCCAACTTGTTATTGGCCCATATGGTTGATAGAGTGAGTTTAAATCTACACGTATTTTTTTTATCTGATTTGAGTGTATATATAGATACACTAGTTTTACCCCCCGTATTACGAGGGTTGTGTTTATTTTTTGTGTCTAATATTTATATTTTTTGGATTTTAATTTTATTTATTGTAAGAATGTTAATAATATACTTAGGGTTTGATGATGAAAGAGTTTCACATATATATGAGATGTTATAACTCGTTTAAAAGCTATGGGTTTGGTAAAACTTATGACCCGCTTATTTTTTTTACTGTAGAATTGTTACTTAATATAAAAAATATATTTTTATTAAAAAAGTTGGATATTAATTTTTAGTATATCCCTATTTTATAAGATTTTCATATCAAGGTGAGATTATTTTTTTAATATAATGTGATGTTATAATGCGTTTAAGGTTATCTGGGTTTAGTGAGACACATACCCGTGAATTCGGGTCAAATGCATGAGAAGCCTTCATTTATAAATAAAACAATCTGGTGACTTGAGAGAATGTTTGAAGCAATTAGAGACCATTTAAGGAATTCGTTTATATATATTTAAGATTAAGATTCTTAGTTCTGTAGTTTTTTATCCTTTTTTTTTTGCACGCAACATGTATTGCTATTTATTTGCATCCTCATGTGTTACTTTACATTATTCGTTTATAATATTTATATATATTTTTTGGATTTTAGTTTTATTTATTGTAAGAAAGTTAATAATATACTTAGGAGTTGATGATAAAAGGGTTTCACAAATAAATGAGATGTTATACCCGGTTAAAAAGTTATGGGTTTATTGAGACCTATGACCCACTTATTCTTTTTACTATAAAATTGTTTTGTTAATTATAAATAATATATTTTTTAAATGGATATTAATTTTTAGTATATTCATATTTTATAGGATTTTTCATATCAAATATTTGATGAGATTAATTTTTAATATAATGAGATATTATAACCCGTTTAAGAGCTATCTGGGTTTGGTGAGACCCATATCCATGAATTCGGGTCAAATGCATGAGAAGCCTTTATTTAAGAATAAAGCAATTTGGTGGCTTCCATAAAAGGGGGAGCGACCACATCGCGACACGTAGAATTTTTGGGTTTCCATTTATATATATTATAGATATGCATATATATAGATAGATAGATTAAACTGGCGAGGTTTAAATCTACATGTATTTTTGTATACACGCCAAGGAGCTTAACTAGTTTAAAACTCGTCAACTCACCAACTTGTGATCACTAGTTAAAAAAACGGGTCGCACGTGTTTTGTTTATGTGATTTTAACTATGTATGATGCATGTATTTGACACACATATATGGGTTATATGTGGCTTTATCAAATTCAATCCACCAATCTGAACCCACAAACCCACTAGCTCACACGCTATATAACTTGCACGTCTATTTACTATTAGTGTTGTAATTAAGTCAGGCCAACTTCTAAAATAGTAAAAAGAATGTGATATTATAATATGTTGACTTCAAGCTACTTCGGCAGATTTATGACTGAGAATACATGTTAAAATAAACGACTAGTAAAGATCACATGCCTTATGAGTTATTTGCGAATGTGGCGAATATAAAATAACATATTGTATGAAAGTTTAAGTATTAGTGGATTATGATGATTATACATATATAATATATAAATAATGATAGTAGAGTTAAACTGAGACAAACTTCAAAGTAACGATTGATTTTCAAAATGACATTAGTCGTTGTCACACTATATATAAAGAATACTAATACATATTCTTATACTGAATGTTAATCAGACTTGTGGAGAGATTATGGCAAGATTCGACACCTTTGGGATCAGAGTGATGAAAGAAGTATTGCAACATTTAGGAATTCTTTGTATATAGGGAGACAAGCTTCGATCATAGCAATCTAGCGAGTACCTAAGCCCATCGACTAATGACACCGACAAGGCAACTCCACACATGAGAATCATACGCTAAAATCATCAGCTTCTTCTTTTTATTATACTAATTTAAAGCTTCGTTGAGAAATAATACTAAAATAAACAAAAATATGAAGTGTTATGTAATAAATGAATCATAAAATAAGTTTTTTTTGAAAGGAAAATATTGAAAAGTGGAACATCATCCCAACCACTAGTCTATCTCAACAAGTTCACCATCTGATCGATAGCTAGCCAGTTCAAATAGAGAACTGTTCAATGGGCTTAACCAGGCTAGTTTCATGCCTGTTGCCGATTCAACGGATCAGTTTGATTCAGTATTAAAAACCATAAAATAGAAAACAATAATGATACATACGTAAAAGTATTTTCCAATTTATTTAATACATATTATGCGCTCGTATATTTTATGTTTTCTTCTTTCTTATTTCATTTCCTCATGTTTTACTTTATTTGAGTGATCACAATAGGTTCTCTTGTATGAGTATGCATTATATTTTTTAGAGCGTGGTTGTGGGTGAACGAATTAAAAAATGTTAACGTACATGATTAATTTAGAGAAACACCGTTCATGCTCTATATTGTTATAAGACCATCAGTAATGGAGCATAGTTGAGGCGCGTTTTGCGCCAAAATGCCGGGAAACACCGCCCCCCTACGGAGTTTCCGGCTACGTTTTGGTGGAGAAAGTTATATACATAACGCTAACAAAGGGTTTGCTCTTCAATAAAGACATGTTGACAACCACCATATCTGTAACACCACGTCTTTAACCCTATAAGAATTTACCAAAAATTACTAACTTATAAAGTATAGGGACCAAAATGTAAAACTCTGAAATCTTCAACCATCGCGATACGCGATGTGGCAGGCATGAAGCCCATCGCGTAGCGCTATGGACTGGCACAAAGACCCAGTTTTGGGCGGAGTAACGATACGCGATGGCTCACCCCATAGGTCTATCGCGTAGCGCGATGACGACGCTCAGTAACGGGGACACGTGTCCAACCACGTGTCAACACATGGCACGATATGACAGACTACGTGTCACCACCAGATAAGGCAGCGTCAGATTGCAGCGTCGCGATACGCGACGGGTGTGGAAAAACCCATCGCGTATGGCGATGGGTACCAAAATACGCCTATAAAAGGGGGTGACTGTCATAACCCATTTTCATCCCAAAACACACTCAATCTCACACACATAAGCATAGGGAATTGTGCCCACTAGCTGAGACGAGCCGACGTGCCATTTTCTTAAAGTTTGTGCAAGTTTAGAAGTCATAATCAAGTAACAATCACTTAAGCGAGTAGATCAAGATCCTGCCTTTTTCCTATTATCATTCTAAGTATCCGTACTAAGGTAGAAGTTATGTTTAAGTTATTTGAATTATAGCTTAGATATCAATCGAGGCTATGGCCTTAAACCTTGAAAGTATTTTGTAAACATTCACATTCATAAACGAGTTTTCATAAATGTTACTTCATAGAAAATGTTAACCAAAGATATATTTTGGCGGGCATGTAGTAACTGTAAGGGTAATGTCACTAGTAGTAAGTTTCTTGCCTAAGGAAAAGTAATTCGTACAAATCCCAATCAACCGAGGGACCCGTTTACTTACCTGGAGAAACTTACCAACGTGTTATAACCTATTAAGCCAAAGCATGCTACATCAAACGTCACATAAAAACAAAGTGTTTTCATTCACAGTCAAAGATAAACAATTTCAAGGTTAAGCTTAAGAGTTATAGCTTAATCAAAACACCATTCAGTTATTTATACAAACCTATTTTTGTATAGGTTAAATATCATTCTCAATTATTCATAGTCCAGGTTTTCCAACACCGCCGGTACAGGTGAATACGTTAACCTTTTACAATCAGTCAAACCATATTTATACTCGATAAGATGAACGGGTGTTTGTCTTAACGAGTCAGTGAATGTTTACATGAGATTACGTGATCTCTAAAACGTTATAATACAAAGTAGAAAACAAAATCAACTCAGATCGAATACAAATGGGTCTAGATCCAAACATAACTGTTTAGCCTAAACAGTCAAAGGCTACGTGGCCGCGGGCTAACAGTCATAACTAGTTTCCTATTAAGGGCTACGTGGCTCGGGAATAATTGTGTGTGTAGGGCAGTGGTACATATATCGGATGTAGAAATACTTCCGATGAGCTTGTCGAGAAAACTATATTTGTATTGTAATGTCATTTAAATGTTTTATAGAGTCATACGTGTTCACCAGCATATAACTGACGTATTTTTCAAACCCATTGCAGGTAATTAAGCATAAGTAGCAATAGCAAGGATTGGAGTCTTTATGAAGATAAAAGCGCGTTACAAGATTCCTTTGTTTGTGATAAACTAAATCCTTGTAATATGAAACATATTTTGTAAACCGAATACTTGGGTATGTAATTCCCAAGTAAATTTTTAATGTAAATTAATATTATATTCAAACCTAAAGTCTTCCGCTAAAATTAACCCATAACTTTCTGATATATTTACAAAACAGGTACCAACTTGTGGTCACATGCCTAGGCCCTTATTCGGGGTGTGACAGGTTAGTATAAAAGCCATCGGTTACAGCGAATTAGGTATTTAAATATTAGTACCTAAGCTTTAACCTTAAAATTATTATTATTGTTACTATTATTCGTAGGGATAACTTAGGATTGGTAAACTTTCTATCCCTAAATCTAACTATGTGCAGATGTCTTACGTTAACTATCTTGGTCCTAGACGCCGAGTTTCCATTCGATCAAAACCGACATTCAACTATGAACCATCCGATATGGAAAGTAGCAATAGTTATTATACTAGCTTTTTCAATGTCAATCAACCGACCATTCCGACATTACCTTATGGGATCCAACCAGTGTATCTCCCGGGGAGTCAGCAATGTCCAATCGAAATCTCCGACAACACTGCCGACAACATTCCCCAGTACTATCCATATGAAATTCCAACTTACCATCCTTCCCAGGAGCATGAAGTGCAGAGTAAGATCAAACAAGAAACTGATTCATCAAGTTGGATGGACTGCCATTCTGATCAAAGCAAATGGCATTTTGGATCGCCATCACCAAACTACCCATATCAAGCTACACAAACTGTTTCCGGACTAAGTCGTAACCAAGAATGAGGGTTATCTTACCCTACAAAAAGAGATTAGTTTAGTCACTAATCAGAAATCCTTATGAATCGGAGGAGGATCCCGAGGAAGAAAATGAGGAAAACGAGAATCCTTATTTTCCGCCTTATGTAGGACCGAGACCATTAATTTCCCAGCAAGCTAATGAAATCCGTGAAGAGGCAAAACCTGATCGAGGAATTTTATACAACTAATATTCCCGATGAGGAAATGAATGCATACGTTGCAAATCCGCATCTCTATCCAAGGGAGAACGCTTATCTCTTCCCAGCTGCATCCGCACCAACGGGATATCCTAACCCGCCTAATTCGGTGATGGACGAGCTGAGGAACTAGAAAGTGGACAAGAAAATAATAGGAAAGAAAATAGTTAAGAAATGTGTCAAGATAAAAAATCTTGTTAAAAATTGGATTAAGGACTAGGAATCGTTATTTAACTGTTATGTACTCTTTCTTGTAAATAAATAATGTAAAGAATGTTTGTCTTTTCTCTAAATCTTGTCTTATTCATGTAATAGCATGTCAGGACAAGATAAAGTCAACAGTAATCCCGCTTTACAAATAAACAACAATAAAGAAAAGAGTTTTGAAGAGAACATTCAAGCGATACCGAAATATTATGTGCTCGGTATTCGTGATATGATAAAAGAAGCTGTAACTCCACTCTATGATTTAATGAAAAATGACCCAAGTCGAACCGCCTCACATTCCAATAAAAGGGCGAGTCAAAGCAAAAGTGAAACCGTTATTTCAAAAAGAGAATCTAAGAAAAAGACAGGAAAGAAAGAGAGTAAGAAAAAGTCAAGTGAAAGAAAGAAAGAAAGAGAGAAGTGATGAAAGTTCGACTGCTGAAAACGACCTCCGTAATAAAACCAAGAAATTAAAAATACACGAAGGTTGTGATTTTAATGTATTCAATGTTTATAATCCCAAAGAATTCCATGGAGACAAGGGAACGATAGTTACCCTCCAATGGTTGGAGGAAATGGAATCGATTGTGCTGATTAGCAAGTGTACGGAAAGGGAGAAGGTTCAATATACCTCCCAGATGTTCAAGGGGGAAGCCCTAGAATGGTGGAATACCCTAATTGGAATTAAGGGTAGAGAGAATTTGTACAATCGGGAATGGGCAACGTTTAAAGCCATAATATTGAAGAAATTTTGCCCGATTAATGAAATGGATCAAATACAAACAAAGCTGTGGAATCGTAAGATTGTAGGAACTAACCTCAAGGAGTATAACACCAAGTTTCTTGAGTACTGCAGAATTGTCCCTCATTTGGTCACTCCTGAAATCAATAAAGTAACACGATACATTTATGGGTTACCATTCAAAATCCGTGATTTAGTTCGTTCACATATGCCGTCTACGACGGAATCTCCTATGGAGTTGGCCGGGTATTTGATGGATGGGATGATTAGGAACCGGGATGAGAAGAAGAGAGATGATGGAAAAACGCTAGTTGGAGGTAAAGTGAGGAAATTAGAGAAGAAGAGGGAAGGGGCGTTTGTGTATAGTCGCCCTGTTTGAAAATCGTGTGGTAGGAGACATTTCGGTAGATGTCTTCGACCAACCAACACTGTTATATGTAATTTTAGCAAGAGACCGGGTCATGCTGAAATTGAATTCAAGAGGAAAGCAGTAGTATGTTCTGACTGTGGTCAGAAGGGATATTTTAGAACCGAATGTCCAAAGAATAAGCCGACGACTATTACGGCTGGTGCAAGTGGCAGCGGTGCCAAGACCGATGCCAAGAAAGGACACGCAAGGGTCTTCATGCTGGATACGCAGAAGGCAGCTGATATACCGGACGTGATCACCAGTACGTTTCCGATTAATAATGTTTATGCTAGAGTTTTATTTGACTCGGGTGCAAATCAAAGTTTTATAGATTATAAGTATTGTAGTCTATTAAATGAATCCTTAGTTAAACTAGATAAACATTATGAAGTCGAGACTGTTGATGGAAAAATAAGTAGAATAACCGAAGCATTAAATAACGCGACTATTTCGTTAGCCGATCACGTCATACCTGTACGATTGTTACCTATGACATTGTCATGTTTTGATGTAGTTTTAGGTATGGACTAGTTATCATCTAATCAAGCTCGTATCTTATATAACGATAAAGCCATTGACATTCGAACGCTAAAAATAAAACCATCATATCACCGGAGATAAAGAAGCATGAAAAGTAGGAATAATTTCCAAGATAAAAGCAAGTAGTTGCTTAGGTAAAGGATGCCTTGCATTTATGGCCTATGTAATGATAGAACCCGAACCCAAGAAGATGAAAGAAGTACCAATCATATCTGAATTTCAAGATGTGTTTCCTAATGAATTACCAGGAGCCCCGCCAGATAGAGAGATAGAATTTAGAATCGATCTTGTACCGGGAACTTAAACGATAGCTAAGTCTCCCTATAGACTAGCACCCACAGAGATGAAAGAACTAAAGAAGCAGGTATATGAGCTTATATGAGCTTTTGGAAAAAAGATTTATACGGTTACAGTTAAGAACAAGTATCCACTTCCAAGAATCGAAGATTTGTTTGATCAGTTCCAAGGAGCAAGTTGTTTTTCAAAGATTGATCTTAGATCGGGTTACCATCAATTGAAAGTACAAGAGGAAGATATCCCGAAGACAGCCTTTAGAACCCGATGCGGACATTATGATTTCACCGTTATGACCTTCGGACTCACTAATGCTCCGGCAGCTTTCATGGACATGATGAATCGTATTTGTAAACCATATCTTGACAAGTTTGTTATCGTCTTTATTGTTGACATTCTTGTTTATTCAAAATCCAAAGACGATCATCAAGTACATATCAAGATCATACTTGAAACACTTAGAAACGAGAAATTGTACGCCAAATTCTCCAAATGTGAATTCTGGTTGTCCGAAGTTCAATTTCTTGGTCATGTTATAAAAGAGAAGGGTATTCAAGTAGATCCAGCTACAATAGAAGCTATTACCAAGTGGGAGAAACCCAAGACACCAACACAAGTTAGAAGTTTTCTAGGGTTAGCTGGATATTACCGAATATTCATACAAGACTTCTCTAGAATAGCTGTCCCATTAACCTTACTTACCAGGAAAGCAATTAAGTTTGAATGGGGACCGAAACAAGAAGAAGCATTTGAAACACTTAAACAAAAGTAAATAATGCACCTATCTTGGCCTTGCCATAAGGATTGGATAACTTTACCATATACTGTGATGCTTCGCACACGGGAATGAGTTGTGTTTTGATGCAAGGAAAGAAAGTAATTGATTATGCTTCAAGATAATTAAAAATTCACGAGAAGAACTACACCACACATGACCTTGAATTAGGTGCTATAATTTTCGCGTTGAAGTTATGGCGACATTACTTGTATGGTGTAAAGTTTATAGTATACACCGATCACAAAAGTTTGAAGCATATATTCGATCAAAAGGAATTGAACATGAGGCAAAGGCGTTGGATGGAAACGCTTAATGATTATGACTGTGAGATCATATACCATGAAGGAAAGGCGAATGTTGTGGCTGACGCCTTAAGTTATGAGAAACCAAAGAGAGTCCGAGCTCTTAGATTGGAACTTAAAGCTGATTTAGTTAGTCGGATTAAAGAAGCTCAGAAGTTAGCACTGGAAGAAGAAAACATTATAGCCGAAAAAGAGAACGGTACAATCGAACAACCTGTCAAAGGAAATGACGAAATACTTAGACTTGGTACTAGGATTTGGGTACCAATGGTTGGAAATCTAAAAACTAAGATTCTTGAAGAAGCACATAAGTCAAAGTACATGTTGCATCCGGGAAGCGACAAAATGTATCACAATTTGAAAGAGGATTATTGGTGTATGAAAAAGGATATTGCTCTATATGTAGCCAAATGCCTGAGTGTTCTAAAGTAAAAGCCGTTAGGATTACTACAACAACCTGAAATACCGATATGGAAATGGGATATGATAACCATGGATTCCATCATGAAGTCACCTAAGACTTCTCGCCAGAATGATGCAATCTGGGTTATTATAGATAGACTTACCAAGTCTTCCGTCCAAGAAACATTTAACATGGATAAGTTAGCACATTTATACGTCGAAAACGTAGTATCTTTGCATGGTGTGCCATAATCCATCATTTCCAATAGAGATAGTTGTTTCACTTCAAATTTTTGGTCAAGCTTTCAAAAAGCCATGGTGACTCGATTAAACTTAAAACTGTTTATCATCCCCAAACTGATGGCCAAAGTGAATGCACAATTCAAACTTTAAAAGATATGCTTCGTGCTTGTGTCATCAACTTAGGAGGAAGTTGGGGCACTCATCTTTCTTTAATGGAATTCTCATACAATAATAGTTATCATACGAGTATCCAAATGGCACCATTTGAAGCTTTATATGGAAGGAAGTGTATGACCCCTGTATGTTGGTCTGAAATAGGTGATACTTAGTTATCCGGACCTGAAATTGTTCAAAGAACCACCGATCAAATAAAACAAATCCGTGAACGATTGAAGGCAGCCAGAGATAGACAAAAGAGCTATGTGGATATTCGCCGCAAGCCATTGGAGTTCAAAGAAGGCGATAGAGTATTATTGAAAGTATCTCCTTGGAAAGGTGTATAAGATTCGAAAAGAAGGGAAAAATGAGTCCACGCTTTGTTGGACCATTCAAGATACTTGAAAGAATCGGACCAGTTGTTTACCGACTAGAGTTACTCGATGAAATGAAAGGAATTCACGACGTGTTTCACGTATCTAACCTACGCAAGTGTTTAGCCGACGAAACTCTTGCCATGCCATTGAAAGATGTTAAAGTCAATGAGAAGCTTAAGTTTGTAGAACAACCGATTCAAATAGAAGATAGCATGATCAAGTATCTCAAGCACAAGTGACCCAAGCTCGTAAAAGTCAAATGGGATTCAAGACGAGGACCCGAGTATACGTGGGAGCTCGAGTTAGAAATGAAAAATAAGTATCCTATCGATTCCAATAAATCTCGAGGATGAGATTATTCAAATGGTGGGGTGGATGTAACACCATGCCATTAACCCTATAAGAATTTACCAAAAGTAACTAACTTATAAAGTATAGGGACCAAAATGTAAAAATCTGAAATCTTCAACCATCGCGATACGCGATGGGGCATGCATGAAGCCCATCGCGTAGCGCTATGGACTGGCACAAAGACCCAGTTTTGGGCGGCGTAACGATACGCGATGGCTCACCCCATAGGTCCATCGCGTAGCGCGATGACGAGGCTCAGTAACGGGGACACGTGTCCAACCACGTGTCAACACGTGGCACGATATGACAGGCCTCGTGTCACCACCAGATAAAGCGGCGTCGCGATACGCGACGGGTGTGGAAAAACCCATCGCGTATCGCAATGGGTACCAAAATTCGCCTATAAAAGGGGGTGACTGGCATAACCCATTTTCATCCCAAAACACACTAAATCTCACTCACATAAGCATAGGGAATTGTGCCCAATAGCTGAGACGAGCCGACGTGCCATTTTCTTGAAGTTTGTGCAAGTTTAGAAGTCATAATCAAGTAACAATCACTTAAACGAATAGATCAAGATCCTGCCTTTTTCTTATTATCATTCTAAGTATCCGTACTAAGGTAAGAGTTATGTTTAAGTTATTTGAATTATAGCTTAGATATCAATAGAGGCTATGGCCTTAAACCTTGAAAGTATTTTGTAAATATTCACATTCATAAACGATTTTTCATAAAGGTTACTTCATAGAAAATGTTAACCAAAGATATATTTTGACGGGCATGTAGTAACTGTAAGGGTTATATCACTAGTAGTAAGTTTCTTGCTTAAGGAAAAGTAATTCGTACAAATCCCAATCCGAGGGACCCGTTTACTTACCTGGAGAAACTTACCAACGTGTTATAACCTATTATGCCAAAGCATGCTACATCAAACGTCACATAAAAACAAAGTGTTTTCATTCATAATCAAAGATAAACATTTTCAAGGTTAAGCTTAAGAGTTATAGCTTAATCAAAACACCATTCAGTTATTTATACAAACCTATTTATGTATAGGTTAAATATCATTCTTAATCATTCATAGTCCAGGTTTCCAACACCGCCAGTACAGGTGAATACATTAACCTTTTACAATCAGTCAAACCATATTTATACTCGATAAGAAGAACGGGTGTTTATCTTAACGAGTCAGTGAATGTTTACATGAGATTACGTGATCTCTAAAACGTTATAATACAAAGTAGAAAACAAAATCAACTTAGACCGAATACACATGTGTCTAGATCCAAACATAATTGTTTAGCCTAAACAGTCAAAGGCTACGTGGCCGCGGGCTAACGGTCATAACTAGTTTCCCATTAAGGGCTATGTGGCTCGGGAATAATTGTGTGTAGGGCAGTGGTACATATACCGGAAGTAGAAATACTTCCGCTGAGCTTGTCGATTAAACTATATTTGTATTGTAATGTCATTTAAATGCTTTATAGAGTCATACGTATTTTTCCAACCCATTGCAAGTAATTAAGCATAAGTAGCAATAGCAAGGATTAGATTCTTTATGAAGATAGAAGCGAGTTACAAGATGGCTCTATTTGTGATAAACTAAATCCTTGTAATATGAAACATAGTTTGTAAACCGAATACTTGGGTATTTAATTCCCTAGTAAATTTTCAATGTAAATTAATATTATATTCAAACCTAAAGTCTTCCGCAAAAATTAACCCATAACTCTGATATATTTATAAAACAGGTACAAACTTATGGTCACACACCTAGGCCCTAAGTCGGGGTGTGACAATATCCCCACCGGCGACGAAATGGTGATGATGAATAGCCCCCCACCGGCGTCATCTCCGGCACCCTTATCCTCTTCTCCATTTTTGTATTTGAAGGTTTTTGATCTAAATTTTTAATAAAGGTTGACAATTTTACAGTTTACTCCCCTCAACTTATAAACATGTTTGTAAAAGGTATTTAAATATTGAATAAAAGAAAAAAAAATCCCCTCATGTAAGTTAAAAACTGACGGAGTTAATGATTTGACGTAATTGACAAGAAGTGGGAAACCTCGATGGTTCAGTTGCAAATTATAACAACACCCAGTTTTCTGGGAATGTTATTTCTTCCCATTTAACTGGTCTTCTTATGGAAATATTTGACTTCCCATAATTTATTTCAATTAGTATTGTTTCATTATTTTGTTTATTTATTCTTTTGCATCTAGCATTCATAATTGTTAACAACCTATATATTATCCTAAAACATATACAAATTATTTCTGAACCCTGGGCATAATTATATCTATGAGTTTTTACATATAAAGTTAAAGCATCATATATAATTTGATCAAATAAAGACAAATGTAGGTCTGGATAAACATCAAAATATACCAGACTATGTGCTAAATTGGTTTCTATAATACCCATTAATGATTGTTTCCAATTTAGATTACGAGCATCTCGTAATACTGCTATAAAACTTTTTGGTAAACCTTGTAGTGTTAAAGGTTTAAAAGCAACTTGAACTAAGCCAACATGAATGAAATTATAATCTTTTTTATATCTGACTAAATCAGATAGGTTTAAGAGTTTTATTATCATTTCTTCATTGCTGACGGACACAGTTTCTTCAGTTGTTTTAACAACTTGTTTCCAATTTAAAAAATTATCAAAACTTCAAATTTGGTATATAACTATTGGATTAATATGAGGAATTGTCCATTTATTCAATAAATCAAGATTTTTTGGAATATCATATTCCTTGTTTATACTGTTTTTGTTAGTATTCTTCTTTTTAAATAATTTAATCATTCTGAAATTTAAGTATTGAACCATAACACATACCCCCCCCCCTTTAAATCCATGGCTCTGTTTTCGTATAATGATTCATTTGGATCAATTTGAATTTCAGTATCATTTGTGTTGTTATGAACGACACTTGAGCTAGAAGCAATATTTGAAGCTATGAATATAAATCAATATCACAAAGGCTTGCCAGGTCATCATCTGCTAAGTCTTATATTTCACCTCTAGATTATAAAGTAGGATTTCCTGAGCCCTCTAGGGCTTCTACTTCTCAAATAAGACCCAATAGAGCAGAAAATTTAAATATTAATCATGATAATTTAGTTTCAGTTGTCTATCACCAACAAGTCAGAGAGTAAGATACCGTCTCTCAAATGAGTTTTAACTTATAATGGAAAACAAAAAACTAGATTTTAGTCCAGGATCTGCTATTAGAAAGTAGATATGTGAAAAATATAAACAAAAAAAGTGGAAACCTTTTATAAAATGGCTTATTGAATCATTTCTAAGAGACGAAAGGATAAGGCTAGGAAATGAGTTTTATAGAGATCTTGAAATTTTACAACAAGTTGTAGAATTTCCTGTTTGGTTCATAAACAAATATTCCCATAAATATGTTTCTATAATAGAAAAAATTATAAATTAACTACAGGAACTATTGTTAAATCAGTATTTCCTCCCCAAAAAGACCTTGAAATGAAAAGAGAGAACGAAGAAATATATTTCTCTGCCTTCAAAAAAGCAATAACCAATGAATCCCTATAAGCAACTGTCCTTCATATCAACCAACTAATAAAGCAAAATAATTATACAAACCTATGTTTAAATAATTTATCAGAAATCCTCCAAGAAATAAATAATAAGATAGAAAAATTCATTTCAAATAATACAAAAGATGATAACCTTATAAAGATCCAACCTACAATTCAACCTCCCCCAGAAATAGATAATTATAAAATAAAACCAATAAACCAATTAATGAAAGTTTTAAAAGAAAATTTTTCCAAATTAAAACCAAATACTTTAGAAGAAGAAAACATGAGTGATGAAACTTTTAAAGCTTATACAATAATAGAATGAGTGGGAGAAAAAGACCAGAATCTTATAATACAAAATTTGCTGATAAACCGAGACAAAGAATGTTTTATTACCCTAGACCCACTCCTCAAGATGTTCTTCATGAAGAACAAGAATACGAAATTACCAATTCTTATAATGGAAAGTCCATATATGAATGGAATTTAGATGGTTATACAGATAGGCAAATATACATGATGACACATCGAATGATGATGTACGCTACAAAAGCAAAAAATAATCAGAATAATGATAGTATTGTATGCAAGATGATAATTTCAAGGTTTACAGGACAACTAAAAGGTTGGTGGGATAATTATATTAAACCCGAAAATCAACCTCATATATATAATCATATTAAAACGGAAGATGGCCAAAATGTTTCTGATGCAGTTACACTTTAATACTCACAATTATAGAACATTTTACTGGAAGATGGTCAGATAATTCTGAAACTATAAGAACTTTATTAAATGGTCTAAGATGTACTACCCTGACATCATTTAGGTGGTATAAAGATTTTTTCTTTAGCAGGGTTTATGAACTCGAAGAGAATAACAATTCTCATTGGAAGTCAAAATCTGTTGATGGTCTTCCACCTTTATTTGCCGAAAGAGTAAGAAAAACTCTTAGAGGGGATAGTATTCAAATCCCTTATGATAATTATACTTATGGAAAGCTCATAGGGGTTTGTGTTCAATAAGGTCTAGCCTTACGCAATGAATTAAAACTGAATCACCAAATAAAAAAAACAAAATATAACGGAAAAAAGACAACTAGGTCAATTCTGTGAGCAATTTGGAATGGAATGTAAAAAAGAAAATAAAGAACAAAGTATTATAAAAGTTATAAACAAGCTTCTAGAGAAAAATACTTTGCTAAAAGAAGGGAAAAATGATATAGAAGGAAGTCAAAAAGAAAAGAAGAATGGACCCCAACATGTTATATATGTAAGAAGAATGGTCATACAATAAATAGATGCTACCAGAGAAAGAATATGAAAAATATAATTAATAACCTAAATATAGAAGAAAATATTAAAGAAGAATTATGTAGAATTCTTGAAACAGAAGAATCTACCGATTATGATTCTGATCCAACTTCAAGTCCGAAAGACTGCGAAAATTTTTGTAAAAATGAAAAGTCGGATGATGAGATTTATAAAATCATATCCCAATTACAAGATAATGATATTAATGAAAGTGATCTTAATGTTATAAATAGTATAACTTTAGAAGATATTCTTAAAAGGATAAGAGATCCCGAATAAAAGATAAAAATCCTTATTATAATTTAGCAAGAAGAAGAAAAGAAAAATGATATTGTAAAAGAACCAGATGGTCCTTACACTATGAAACAAGTCCATGACATATTGAATAATAAAAACATAATTCTTCAACTCCTGAAGATATAAAGATCGAAGTCACAAAGTTAAAAGGGGAAATAGTAAATTTGAAAAAACAAGGTCATGACTTTGAAAAAAGAATCCTAGATCTTGAAAAAACTAGTATTTATAATAGTATATGAGAGGCTTCAGGCAAATCTCCTACTTATTCAGAGATATTTCCTCCTCTCAATGGAGAAGATGAACATATTCATATTATAGAAAATATTATTTCTTAAAAATGGCTAGTAAAAATAACTTTATTAATTGAGAACAATTTCAAAAAGGATTTTATCGCTCTAATAGATTCAAGCGTTGACTTAAATTGTTTAAGGGAAGGACTTATACCCACAAAATATTCTGAAAAAAACCACACATATCCTTCGGACAGCAAACCACCAAGATATGGGAGTAAAATATAAACTTCCAAAAGCAAAAATATGCAACAATGGAGAATGTATTGCTACTTCATTCTTGCTAGTTAAAAATATATCTAATGAAGTTATACTAGGAACTCCTTTTTTTATCAAAGATATTCCCATTAAAGAAAGTCAATAAAAAAGGGTTCACAGCTACATATAATGGAAAAAACCTTTACTTTGAGTTCATAACTCAACCAATTGAGAAAATGATAAATGAAATACTAATACAAGCAAAGACTAGCCAAATTAATTTCCTTAAAGAAGAAATAAATATTCATACAATTGAAGAAATCCTAAAAAATCCATAATTATTATCAAAAACTGAACTCTTAAAGAGCCAATTTACAAATGATATATGTAATGATCATCCAAATGCCCTTTGGGACAGGAAACAACATATAGTTTCTCTTCCATACGAAGAGGATTTTCATGAAAGTAATGTTTCAAAAAAAGTAAAGCCATGTCAAATGAACTCTGAATATTTAAAGTTATGTAAAAAGGAAATATCTTCACTTCAACAAAAGGGGTTGATACATCCCTCAAAATCTCCTTGGTCATGCACTGCCTTATATGTCATAAGTAACAGAGTAATCACGGACATTAGATTATTTTACAAAGTAATAAACCGTCAATAAGATTTAATTATTTTACAAAATAATAAACCGCCAAGGTAGTTTATAAGGAATAAAAGACGTCCTAACAACAAATTAACCATACGGACAGAGTTTCCTTACATACTAACTGTCAGTTTATAATTTTAACTTAACCAGTAAATTACTTTAACCTTTACTTAATTATTACTTAAGTAATATTAAAACCATTTCTTAAAGGGGTGTTTTATGCCATGATTCAATACTTTATGGGCTTGTGTTTAACTTGTGTTTTATTTCTGGTTGCTTTTTTATTGCTTTATTTATAACCTAGTTTTCTGGGAATGTTATTTCTTCCCATTTAACTGGTCTTTTTATGGAAATATTTGACTTCCATTATTTCTTTCAATTAGTATTGTTTCATTATTTTATTTATTTATTCTTTTGCATCTAGCATTCATAGTTGTTAACAACCTATAGTATATCCTATAACATATACAAATTATTTCTGAACCCTGGACATAATTATATCCATGAGTTTTTACATAAAAAGTTAAAGCATCATCTATATTTTGATCAGATAAAGAAAAATGTAGGTCTGGATAAACATCAAAATATACCGGGCCATGTGCTAAACTAGTTTCTATAATACCCATTAATGATTGTTTCCAATTTAGATTACGAGCATCTCGTAATACTGCTATAAAACTTTCGGTAAACCTTGTGGGGTTAAAGGTTTAAAAGCAACTTGAACTAAGCCAACATGAATGCAATTATAATATTTTTTATATATGACAAAATCATATAGGTTTAAGAGTTTTATTATCATTTCTTCATTGCTGACGGACACAGCTTCTTCAGTTGTTTAAACAACTTGTTTCCAATTTAAAAATTTATCAAAACTTCCAATTTGGTATATAACTTTTGGATTAATATGAGGAATTGTCCATTTATTCAATAAATCAAGATTTTTTGGAATATCATATTCCTCGTTTATACTGTTTTTAACAGTATTCTTCTTTTTAAATAAATTAATCATTCTGAGATTTAAGTATTGAACCATAACACATACCAACCTTTAAATCCATGGCTCTGATACCATAAGTAACAGAGTAATCACGGACATTAGATCATTTTACAAAGTAATAAACCGTCAATAAGATTTAATTATTTTACAAAATAATAAACCGTCAAGGTAGTTTATAAGGAATAAAAGACGTCCTAACAACAAACTAACCATACAGACAGAGTTTCCTTACATACTAACTGCCAGTTTATAATTTTAACTCAGCCAGTAAATTACTTTAACTTTTACTTAATTATTACTTAAGTAATATTAGAACCATTTCTTAAAGGGGTGTTTTATGCCATGATTCAATACTTTGTGGGCTTAGCCCATCATGATGTTTATTAACTTAGGATAGAATATAATAAAATAAGAAGTTCTTACTTGCACAAGAATGACAGGGATGATAAAGATACACCAGTGACTCCAAAGCTTGAAGTTTTTATTAATAAGATGAATATTTTACAAGATTGCAGAAAGATGAGATGCTAAGAATTAGCGTGTCTCCAACTAAAAACTAAACCTCCTTTTATAGGGAAAACACACCGAAAATATACAAAATATATAAAAATATATTAGAAAATAAAATATTATATAAAAACTAGAGATTCCCCATGGGAGAAGCATGGCCATTTAAAATGGCATCCAAGGTCTGCCTTATGAGGCTTTGTCAGAGATTCTCACTATGAAGATGAATTATTAACTTTTGCAGAGATTCCCACTATGAGTTGGGAAAGTGTTTTGTCACTTTAAGCCTTTTCTTTTCCCTTGTCTGGTTTGCTTTAGGAAGATTCCCCTTATTGATCTTTGAATTCTACTTGGAGTTTTCTAAATATTTATCCAAGTCTGCATCTAGGCATGTGATATCCTCTGTATCTTGGGCTTCTCCTGGTAAATATGAGAATTCATTATAATCTCCTTGAGTATTAGACGAAATAGACATAGCCTTTGAGGAACTTGTTGCAGAAAAATGTTTCTTTAGTTCCTTCTTTATTTCTTTTACATAGGATTTAATAATCTCGGACCTTGAAACTTCTTGCTTGCCTTCTATAAGCCTTTTGGAAATATGTTCAAATGGACTATTGAGCTCTTTTTGTTGCTTCATTGTTAGCTGGGTTTTATAATATTCTATTCTTGAAGTAATTGCATTCACCGTGTCTTGGCCTTCAATTTGTTTGGTGGACACATTTATCCGGATCATTTTTGTCCAAAACTTTGTATAACCGAGTTAACTTAACGAAAGAAAAGAAAGGAAAGGAAAAGAAAACTTACTTTTCCTTTCCTTTCTCACATCCTATCTCTTTTCTTTTCCTTTCCATCCAATTCTTTCCATTTTGGAAAGAAAACTTTCACCCATTAAAACCTTACATTTCCTCCACTTTTCATTTCCTTTCTCCCCTTAAATGAAACTTGGGAACACAAGTTTTGACTTTCCACTTCCTTCTTTCCTTAAAAAAACTTGGTAACACTCTCACATCTATCTTTCCATCCATTTTCTTTCCTTTCTCTCCTTAAGTGGAACTCGGGAACGCAGCGTTAGGGTATACCCTGTGGTTGGTTTCCATTTCCAAATCCATGGAATAGAAAATTCTATGAAAAAATACATTGAGGCTATTCCCTCAAACAAAAAATTATTATTATTCGCTTCTATAAGATTAGGAGAGACTTTAACCCATTCTAGATATAATCCTTTAAATGGTTCGGGAAAAATTTGAACTATTGGTCCATATAAAATGATCCATTTTTGAAACCAACAAGGTATACCTTGTTTAAAGATATTATCACTAATCTTTATGAACCATGAATGTTTTCTTTTTGGATTTTCATAAAATAAGCAGTTTTCAAATCCTTGGATATAATCCCAGTAATTATATTTATAAACTTGTTTGCAACCTGTCTCGGGATATATGAATTCCCTTTCCTTTAAGGTGCTTAATCTTCATTTTTGTGGTGAAATAATTGCTTTTATATAAATTTTGCTAAAATTATACATATTTTTCTCTCTTTCTCCCGGGTAAAAATGTCTTATTTCTGCTGTTTCTGTAAGCTGCAAAATATTTTCATAGTATTGTCGTGTTTTATAAGAAGATGCTTCATATGAAGCCGGCTCAATATATTTTTGCATAAGAACCCATGGATCATCAAACAATTCAACATCTTCTTGATTTAAAATAATTATTTTCTTTTGCATCTCGGTTATAAACCAAGAATCTTCTTCATCGTTGTCTTGGGCTACATAGGCATAAGTAGGAGCTTTTGAAACTTCTTCTTCTCTTTGAGCCTTTATCATGGCCATGACCTTTTCGTATAATGGGTCATTTGGATCAATTTGAATTTCAGTATCATTTGTGTTGTTATGAACGACAATTGAGCTAGAAGCAATATTTGAAGCTATGAGCCTTCTTGTACCCATTTGAGCTAGGACGATGTCATGCCTATTACTAATACTTATGCCTTGTCCTCTATTAGGAGAGCCTCTTCCTCTTCCTCGAGGAGTCATTCCTGAAAACATAAAAATAGTAATATATAATAAACAAGAGGAAAAGTGAATAAAAACATAATTTCATCCCGCACTGGTGGAATGCCTAAACCTTGGTATAAATATGAAAGTAAGTTTTGTCCCATATGAAAGTAATATAAATTTGGAAAATCTTTATAAGAAAATGTGTTTCCATAGTAGTATTCATTTATGTATAGCATGCACCCCAGGGTCCTAGCAGAGGGTGCAAAGCACCCGACGCGTACCGGCACGGGCACAAGCTCGGGCGAAGTGCGATGGGCACAATGTGGCGCTTTGATGGAGCACTTCGCACGCTCGCATCGCCGCTAGCCACCTTAATGTTTTTGAAAACGTGCTCCTTCGCGCTACACAAAGCAATGAATTCAGGTCTTTTGTGCTACGCGAAGTACCATCAGTTATCCAGAACCTCTTTTGTCCTTCGCGCTACACGACATAGTAGTCACGCAACAGTGACATGTAGTCTGCCACATGGCGTGCCACGTGTCCTAGCTAGGGCTGACTCGGCAACCCTATCTTCCGTTCGCGCTACGTGAAGCGTTACGTAGGGTTGGTTGGCTACGCGAACTAACCAAATTTCAAGGATAAATAGGAGGGAAAATCAGCCTTCACTCCTCGTCCAACATTTTACTTTCTCTCACTTTTCTTATATAACTGTGTTAGTATAATACCCTCAAGTACTCGTAACTCCGATCGATAGAAACTTTTATACGCAAATCCGAAAGCTCTGCTTGTACAAGGCAAGACATTGTGCCATCGTGTAAAGTTTCTAATCTCGTGATTATCGTTATAATTATTGGGTTAATACTAATTTAAATATGCTACATTGTGTTTAACCTAGGTGTTTAATACTAGGAATCACTCGTTTAATATAAACTTACCAGGTGAGACATTCGAGTTTTTGTACAATTCACATTTAAGTGAGACTACTGGTTTTCCAATGCTGTCATGATGACTTTTAAACCTATTAAACTCATGACGGATAATGCTTCCAAAGTATTTTCAAAATGTTATAAAGTAAATTACGGTGATTACGTCTCTGTAGAATTACAGGACGAATATGATTGGTATTATGGAGTTTGTATACAATGCTTTCCTACTAGACTATTACACGTTACTTATTGGACAGTTTGCCAATAAGTAATATGATCACAGTCATAGATACGGTCGAGTGATAAGTACTTTTCGGTAATTTGTAATTAGACAGATGTAAAAACATCCTAATGATGTAATTGTAAAATGTGTCATTTACATGTGAATGCTCTCACCAGTATTTCTTGCTGATAAAATATTTTTAAACATGTTTCAGGTGACCTGTTAGAGACAAATGAATGATGTCTGCGGGCTTCCAGCTTAAATAAGTGACTTATCACCAGAATAAATGAACGTAGGGCTGTAAACGAACCCATCGAACACGAACAAGGCCTGGTTCATGTTCGTTCGTTAAGAAAATATTATGTTCACGAACGGTTCATGAACACTTACCGAACGAGATTTTATGTTCGTGTTCGTTCATTAAGAAAATGAATGTGTTCACGAACGGTTCACGAACACAAATAAAATCGGTAGAGGCTAGAGAATAAGACCGACATATTCATCAACGTGATTATTGAAAGCCCGTAAATGAATCGAATGAACACGAACAAGGGCGTATTCGTGTTCGTTCATTTAACTTTATAATTAATCGAACAAATATTTATTTTCATGTGCGCTTATTTAAAAATGGACATTTGTGTTTGTTTATGTTCGTTTGTATAAAATCTAAACAAAGATAAACGAACATAAATAAACATATATGAACCAATGTGAATGAACACAAACAAATATAAACAAACTTAAATCTGAAAACACATAAAGGAACACAAATTAACATATATAAAACGTTTAAGCAGATGACGTATCCAGATAATATTTAATTATTTTCTATTAATACATAAACGAACATAAACGAATGTTCATGAACATAAATGAACGAACGGAACATTTGTTCATGTTCATTCATTTAATTAAATGAACACAAATTTTGTGTTCATGTTCGTTCGTTTATTAAATAAACGAACATAAACAAAATTCCCGCCGAACGGTTCACGAACAGTTCACCGAACGTTCGGTTCGTTTACAGGCCTAAATGAACGTGTTTTGTAAATTAGGGTTTATCCCTATAAAACTTATGTTTGTATAAAATGTGTTTTCTTCCCAGTTTATGAAATAAAATTATGATGTTTTTATAACTCTGATCATTTTTCCTAACTACGGTTTTGATGAAAATTCCACTTCAAATTTATTTTAATAAACACCGATACCACCACTCAACGTTCACGGCTTCCCTCCGGGGTATAAGGATTGGGGGTTGTGACACAAAAAAAATAACTCTTTATTTATTGAAATATATTTGTTTAGTTTCTAATTATAAGAATAGAAATGCAAACAAAAAAAAAATTATTGATTGCAGTAGAGTTTTGAGACGGGTTATGACTACACCTATTTTTTGTAAAATGTTGAAATTCTGATTGGTCTTCACATGACTTAAAATGCTTGGAGGTAGGAGTTAGAGATGACAATGAAACCCGAACTCGATGGGAAAACCCGAAACCCGATATAAATGGAACGGGTAATACCCGACCCATTAGGGTTTGGGATTAGTTTTGAAATTTTTTGCGGGTTTGGGATATCAAATATACCCGATTACCCGACCCGATTACCCGATAACATAAACCCATTTACCCGATTATATACCCGATGTACCCAATATAGCTTATTATATTATATATATACTATATTCCAAATATATATTTGTCGGAACTCGTTTATGTCAATTATTTGAGACATTTTATCTTTATAGTAACCATCTTTGTAATCAGTTAGTTATATTTTGTCAAAACCCAGTAGAAACCTAGCGGGTTTTGAGTCGGGTATACCCAACAGGTATTTTATCAAAACCCGATAAGAAACCCGAAACCCGATGGGAAAACCCGAAACCCGACGGGCAATTACCCGATTAAAACCCGGCGGGTTTGGGACGGGTTTGGGATGAACTTTCATAACCGGGTATGGGTTTGGGAATACCTAAACTCGACCCATTGTCATCCCTAGGTAGGACACTATGATCACACATGATCTAATATAATAGTTGTGAATGGAAGAGAGAAAAGTTTATGATAAAAATGTATTTAATTGAAAATTATATAAAAATATAATAACTTTGGATGTAATTATAAAGATTGTGAAGAGGTAGGTCCCAGCAGGGCTCAGTTGGTCCCGCATGACTCACCTTGAATAGGGATGTCTGCGCAAAGACCATCTACTCCCGCAGGACCCACCATGCTCAGAGAAGCCTACGCGCAGTATGCAAGCTGCATACGCAGGGAAAAGCCTCCCAATGGTAAAGTAACCCGCCTGTTCCCGCAGTTGCGGATACAAGCCATCAGGGAAGGCTACCCGCACAGCATAGCTACACGCATAAGGCTTAACACTTACAAATATTCAGTGTCACCTGAAAGAATGAGCAAAGGCGGGAGGGGGAAAACTCCCGCCAAAATGGGCCAGTCCGTATGATGGAGGATCTTTTGCGTGATACCTGACGAGGTAAAGACAAAAGATCTGACCAAGAATGCGACAGCTCACTGACAGCAGCGTGGCAGACAGCACGCCACAGCACTGTGACCAATAGCCGCCGCCTGCCCACCAACTCCTGCCAGACCACGTGCCTAGCCTGCAGTTGGTAGAAGACGAAGAGTGCACGGCACGCCTGCTCTGTGTCAGCCGCTACCTATCCACCACTCACAGGTAGGGCACGTGCATAGGTTACAGTTGGTAGCGTGTTGGGCCGGCTAAACCCCTTGGAAACCCACCTTCGGCTATAAAAGACAGCAAATGGTATTATCATTTCATCATCTACTATCTCGTATAACTTACTTGATAATTGCTCTAATAGTATTCATATACTTTTATATTTAAAGAGCAATATAGACTGATTCTCACGCCGGAGGTGGTCACAAGGAGGAACCCCCCCCCCCTTCTCAGTGACGAGCTCACGGTGTCTGTTTTGCAGGTTCCCTGAAGTACAACTTACTCTGCTGGACCTAACCTTCGAGGGAAACATTACTTAGCCCCCAGATTACCCATAATCTGCCCGGGGTCACTTAGTGTTTCTTCATTGGCGCCATCCGTGCATAAAGCTAGAACTACATCTTTCTCCAGTTTTTCAAAACTTCCAAGATGACTAGAGAAATTCCGGTAACCACAACCCCAGCCACTGGGGTAAACACCGGCAACACAATGTTTACAAACACTACCCCAGCCACCCAAGCTGGGGCAAGTGAAGTACATTTTACGAACACTACCCCAGTCACTCATGTAGGGGCAAGTGGAGTAAATATTCCACTGGGATTCACTGATGCCCAACTGGAAAAACGAACTCGAGCCCCTCGCCAAACACTTGATCAAGTGAAGGCATGGGCCGAGGCACGTCAAAGAGAATTTCAGGCTGAGTTGGACGAACGCTTGCGTTCAGTCCAACAAGCTGAGGAATTCGGTAGTACTCGCCAGCACCTCAACATGAGTAGTGAGTACGAGTACTCAGACGAGGAGAGGGAAGACTCCGACACCGACGCGAACCCTCGCCATAGGGCGAAAGGGAAGCGTAAGGAAACGGATCCCCAGCCAAAAAGGAATTTTGGGGAAGCATTCCAACCAGTCACGGAAAAAAGCCCGCGTGACTTCTCCAAGGCCTTTAGACCTACTGCCACAAACGCAGGAAGGTCAAAATTTGCAAAGGACATTGCAGAAGCAATCGCCCCGAGGAGTGCCAAACAAATGTCCAACATTGGCACATACGATGGTCTATCCGACCCAGATGACCATCTGAACAGGTTCATTGCGGGGGCAACCGTCAGTAACTGGACGGAACCCACGTGGTGCTACATGTTCCAGATGACTCTGGTAGGAGCAGCCAGAGCATGGTTCGACCGTTTACCGGTCCACCACATTTATGACTGGGCAGACTTCCAGAACAAGTTCAGTCAACAGTTTAGTCAACAGAGGAAGCACACTGAGGAGCAGTGGACGATCCTCAACTGTGTGAGAGAAGAGGATGAATCCTTACTGGACTTCATCACCCGCTTCAACTCCAAGAAGCTGAGTCTGGGCAACATCAGCGAAGACCTCGTTCGCGCCGCTTTCATTCAGGGCGCTGAGTACCCAGAACTTATCCGCACTCTGACAGGTAAAGACGGCATGCCATCCACATGGGATGCCATAATGACGGCAGCCAAACGCTTTGCCGAAACGGAGAAACAGCTGGGAAGAGATCTCCCCCAGAATACAAACCTCTACACACAGAGGACAAGGGAGAACAATGTGAGAACCGCCCGGCTAAACAAAAAGAGGCGGCAAGGTATTTGGCAGTCAAGGATAAACTTTGACACCCCCTCAAGCTCTCGCCCTCTGGTTGGCGGAAGGGACAACACGCACCCTTCGAACCGGAAAAACCGTTGGACGCCACTCACCAAGAGCGTCACAGAGATATTTGCCACGGAAAAACTGCCATGGCCAAAAGCCCCAGCGATCCGACAGAAACCCAATGCGGATCAAAGCAAGTCTTGTGACTTCCATGGGACAAAGGGCCATAGCACTGAGGAGTGCACATCCTTGAGGGACATCGTCGAGACATTCGTCAAGGATGGGAGGCTCGCACACCTCGTGGCATCTATCAAGAAGGGAGGAAGGAACGACAACAGGTACAGGGGTAACGGACGAAAGCCCGTCGACATCAGCATCAACATGGTCCATGGTAAGGTCAGAGGAAGAAAGAGACCGATGACCGAACCATGCGCATGGAAGGAAGCAGAAGTGCGCTTCCCGCGAGTGCCGGGAGGCCCAAACAAAGAAGGCCCCATTGTCATTAAAAGCCAGCTGGGGCACTACATCACCTCCCGCACCCTCGTTGACAATGGCGCATCGTCGACAGTGATGTACAGGCAGTTCTTCGACAAGCTAGACGATGAAGACAAGGAACGCCTGGAGACGGTCTACGCTTCAATGGAAGGGTTTGACGGCAGCATGAACACTCCCTTGGGCACCCTATCTTTCCCCGTCACTCTCACCGATGGGAATTATTCACGCACGGAGGATGTGGATTTTGTTGTAATGAAAAAACCACATCATACGTATGACATCCTATTCGGGAGAGACGGGATGGCAAGATTCAACGCCGTGGTATCCTCAGTCCACGGCATGATGGGATGGCCAACAACTGAAGGCGTAGCGATGATCACGGGCATTCCCCAGGTATGCATCGCATCCGTCTCCTCTAAACCCAAACCGAAGATGGCCAAACAAACCATCACTGAACCTGAAAAGTGGGCATTCAATGGGAAATATCCCGATCAGGCCGTTACCATTGGCCCGACAATTGTTGATCCAACACGCACCTTACTCAAGCGCTTACTGCAGCGAAACGCAGACATCTTTGCGTGGACACCAGCCGACATGACTGGTGTACCCCGGAGTAAGGCAGAGCATAAGCTCAAATGCGATCCGGCCGTTACGCCGATCGTACAAAAGCGCAGAGTAATGGGGCCGGAGCAAACCAACGCGTGCAGAACCCAAGTCAAGGAACTCCTTGACGCGGGCATCGTGCGCGTTAGCAAATATCAAACATGGGTTGCAAATCCCGTAATGGTACCGAAGAATAACAAACAATGGCGCATGTGCATAGATTTCAAAGATTTGAATAAAGCATGCCCCAAAGATTGTTATCCGTTGCCAGAAATTGATCTCAAGGTGGATTCGGTGGCACCATTTCGCCTTAAATGCTTCTTGGATGCGTATAAGGGGTACCATCAAATCCACATGGCTGTAGATGACCAGGACAAAACCGCCTTTCGGACGCCCGATGGCACATTTTGTTATAAAATGATGCCATTCGGACTTAAGAACGCGGGGTCCACGTACCAACGACTAATGGACAAAGAGTTTCACGCCCAAATTGGGAGAAACTTGGAAGTCTATATGGATGATTTGGTCATCAAAAGCCCCGAGCCAGAGGCGATGTTGAAAGACATTGACGAAACTTTCAACACGCTCAGAAAGATAAACATGAAGCTCAACCCGAGCAAGTGTTCATTTGGGGTGGAAGAAGGGAAGTTCTTGGGAGTCATTATTACTAAAGATGGCTTCAGAGCGAACCCTGAAAAGGTCGAAGCCATTGTCAAAATGGAATCACCTACCACCATAAAACAGGCTCAAACACTGAATGGACGACTAGTCGCGCTTAACCGCTTTTTGGCAAACCATGCGGATAGGTCGTTCCCTTTTGTGTCAACGCTAAGAAATTGTTTAAAGAAAACGCACTTCCGCTGGACACCAGAAGCGGAAGCAGCTTTTCAGGAGATTCGATCACGCCTGATCGAACTCCCAACACTCACAGCACCACAAGCGGGGGAGGAGTTAATCCTATACCTCTCCGCAACAGATAGAGCAACCGGGGCAGTCCTGCTTGTAGAACGAAAAGGCATCCAGATGCCAATCTATTATGTTAGCCGCGTGCTGGCAGACGCGGAAACCCGGTACTCTACCCTGGAAAAACTAGTCTTGGCACTTATACACGCTTCACGCAGGTTGAGACGATATTTCCAGGGTCACCCAATCACTATTCTCACCAACTTCAAACTCTCAAATGTTCTAGGCAAACCCGAGTTATCGGGACGTCTAGCCAAATGGGCAATTGAATTGGGAGAATATGCGATTCAATACAAGCCGAGACCAGCCATTAAAGGCCAGGTCCTGGCTGATTTTATTGCAGAAGTCCCCGCTTCACGGGAGAAAGAGTGCCAGGAGGAGGTTCAACCCTCCCCAGCACACGAAATCAATGAGGTCTGGCGACTCTACACTGATGGAGCAGCTAGTAACGAGGGTTCAGGCGCAGGGTTAAAATTAACAAATCCAGCAGGCCAGGAATATACTTATGCTATTCGGCTGGATTTTCCAAGTACGAATAACGAAGCTGAATATGAAGCATTCCTGGCCGGATTGAGGATTGCGCGTAAAATGGGTGTAAAAAATTTGGAAGCCCATGTAGATTCCATGCTAGTGGCAAACCAAATAAACGGGACGTACACGGCTGTGAACGACACAATGGCCCTGTACCTTGCCCAGGCCAAAGCCATCATGCGCGATTTTAATGATTGTAAAGTGATACACGTCAAGCGCAGCGAAAACAAATCTGCGGATGCGTTAAGCAAGCTTGCATCACTGGCCTTCACCCACTTGGGAAAGGACATCCGCGTTGAACTCCTCGAAACACCATCAGTCCCGCACAAGGAAATTTGTGTCATCCAAACCGGTACAGAAACATGGATGACCCCAATAATAAAATACCTTGAAGCAGGAACGTTACCAGAGTCAAAGTCACAGGCAAGAAAACTACGCTGTAAAGCACTGAATTATCAGCTGGTCAATGACACCCTTTACAGACGTAACTTTCTTGGCCCATTGTTAAGATGCGTGGACAACCAAGATGCTGACTACCTCCTAAGGGAGGTTCACGAAGGCATCTGTGGAGTACACGCAGGCCCCCGCGCTGTGGTAGCCAAGCTAAATAACGCGGGATACTTCTGGCCGGGGATGCATATGGACGCGTTGGCATACATCAGAAAATGCAGATCTTGCCAGCTTTACGCACCCAACACGCATCGCCCGAAAAATGAACTTGTTCCTGTCACTTCCTCGTGGCCATTTCAGAAGTGGGCCATTGACGTGACAGGCCCATTTCCTACAGCAGCTGGGAATGTTCAGTTCCTAGTGGTAGCCATTGACTACTTCACCAAATGGATAGAAGCGAAACCTTTAGCCCAAACAACCGCAAAGCATATCAAAAAATTCATTTGGGAATTTATTATTTGTCGTTTTGGACTTCCACAGAATTTGGTAAGCGATAATGGCACCAACTTTGCTGACAAGAAGCTACAGCAGTGGCTGAAAGAACTTCAAATCACCCACACCTTTACCTCAGTGGCACACCCGCAAGGTAACGGTGAGGTGGAAAGAGCAAATAAGAGCATCGTCGAAGGCATAAAGAGAAGACTCTTGGAACATAGATCCGGTTGGGTGGACGAGCTTCCACACGTCCTTTGGGCAAACAGAACGCTGAAGAAGACCAGTACGGGAGAAACCCCGTTCAGTCTCACTTATGGCACTGAAGCCATGATCCCAGTCGAAATCGGTTTACCCTCACCAAGGGTCTTAATCCAACCAGAAGACAATGATGCGGAAAGACGGTTAGACCTCATGCTAACCGAAGAGCGCAGAGACTTAGCCGCCGTGCGTGAAGAAAACTACAAACGACAAATGCAAAAATACTACAACACGCGGGTAAAACTCTGCAATTTCAATGAAGGAGACTACATACTGCGTAACAACGAGGCTTCGAACCAACAACGCCCAGGAAAGTTGGCCCCGATTTGGGAAGGGCCATACGTTATCAAAGAAGTTCTGGGAAAGGGCGCATACCGGCTCGAAAGGCTCGATGGCACTCCCATCCCTAGAACATGGAATGGAGCTCAATTACGCAAATGTTATATGTAGATCAATTCCAACTTGTAAAGAAAAGGCCTAGAGCCACTTCTAATGGAAATGATTCTCCTTTCATGATGTATTGATAGCTTGTAACCTATGAACTTCCCTTACGGGAAGAAGTAGTTGCGTGTGGAAGGCGGCAATACCCGCATAAACACAACGCCAAAATGTTAAAAAAGTTCTAAGGAAAACCTACACGCAGGTCAGATGTAGGTAAAGTTTAGCCATCCTTGTAAGTGCAAGTGACGGTCTTACCCGCACAATCACAAACAAGGAAGCCAAACTTAACTTACCATCTACCACGTTAAAAGGTTAACTTATGAACACTTAAAAAAGGATAAGAAAAACCTACACGCGGTCAGATGAAGGCAAAAGTTCAGCCATCCTACCAAGTGCAAGTGACGATTATACCCGCACAATCACGAAGGAGGAAGCAAAACTCTAACCCATCATCAACCACGTTCACAGGTTAACTTATTCTAAACACTTGGAAAATTGCTAATTTAAACTAAGTATGCAAGTCATAAGTTTATAAAGCAAAGAATCCAATGAAAGGAATAACAATCGTATATTTCAATGATATATTACAACAGTGGCCGGGTAACTACCCGCCTAAAAGAAATCTATACAAAGCTAAGTCTATCCTAGCAGTGGGAAGGGATCTTCAGGATCAGGCTTCAGGACCACCTCCGCTTGGACCAGCACCGTCAGAGCGCGGCTGTCCAAGGAAAGTCTTAAGGATGTTTAGCCCATCATCAGCAGCAGCAGCTTCATTCACCTTCTCCACCACCGGATGCGGGAAGGCAGCGTACTGGTTCACTGCTTGGTCATAAGCAGCTGCAGTGTTAACATTGAATAAAGGGAAGTTGGAGGGCGGAAAGCCTCTCTCAGCAAACCCTAGACCAAGCAGGAAGCCAGTCTTCTCCCCATCCTCATGAGAAGCGTTGAGGGCTGCGCTCATTGCATCGTCGTAAGAGGTCTCTGAAAGGACCCGACGCACAACCTACAAAAGAAAATTACAAGTTAGAACATTTTCTAATTACAAGAAGAAAAAAAAGAGGATACCTGAGGCAACGCTTCTCGAAGTAGCCATTGGAGGGTAGCTTGCACTTCGTCACGGGCGCGTTCGGCTTCGCTTTGGTTCAGATTGGCAAGTAATACTTCCTTTGCGGCAGCCTCTTCGACGCCCTTAAGCTTCCGCTCGGTTTGGTCAAGCACCCCCCTCTGGTCAAGAATCTCTTGCAGCTTCTTGGCATCTTCCATTGCCAAGGCGTCATGAGCATGCTGAAGAGCCTTTAATTTGCATTTAAGCTGCTCATTCTCTTCGCGAAGTGGCTCAGCAACAGCTTCAGCCTTGGCAGCCCTCTCAGTTGAGTTTCGCGCAGTCTCCTTGGCCAGCCGAAGCTGTTCATTCACAGCTTGGGCAGCCTTGGAGCGGGCCTCGAGTCGCGCCTGGACTTCAACCTCGAGGGCCTTGAATGCCTTCTCCTTCTCGGCTGCGGCAGCGGCCAACTGCCGGTTCTCCTCCCGAAGAGCCCGCGCTTCAGATACATCTTTGGCGCGCGCTGCTTTTAACTTGTCGTTTTCACGACAAAGCAGCTCGACGCGGGGCTGCGTCCGGGCCTGGAGAACCCGAAGCTCATTGGTTAGCCTACCCTCTTGGTAGCTAGCCATGGCTTCCCCCAACGCACCATGAGGAGCAGCGTGGCGAGCCCAGTCCACGCACTCCACAGGGGTGCGAAGGGTTGTTCCTCGGCGTATGTTCCATCTTGGAACATACACTTCATTGGAATCCGACACTGCAAAAGAAACAAAGGCAGTTAGGAAAAGATGATAAAAATATACAAAGGAAAAAGAACCCTACGTACCTGTAGGGTCAATAACAGGCCGATAGCCGCCAAACCCATCACCTGAACCTAAAGGAAATCCGTCCAACAGGTCAGGCAGACGGGAAGGTGGCATAGATCGGCGGGAAGCCCGGCGCGTACCTGATGGTCCGGCCGTCGGTGCCGGTGGCGCAGGTATGGTGGCAGCCGCTGTGGTAGCCATTGTTGGCGTTGCCTCCTCAGCAACAGTAACCGCCGGCTCCGTGAAAGATGCTGTAAAAATTGCACTCACGGCCGGCGGAGACACCTTCTCAGCTGGAACAGCCTCAGGAAGGCTGGAACCAACGGAAGCAGGCGCAGACGCCTGGGTCGACGCCTCGGGAAAGCTGACCGAGCCTTCCCTCATCGGCAGGGGAATACTTGCTCCAACTCCACCCTGGAATGCGTCAACATCCACACCTGCACAAGCAAAAGTGTTAGAAAAATTTATTTGAAACAACAAATCTAGACAAGAATTATGGGGGTACTTACGGGGTTTCTTGAGCTTGAACGTACGGACGAGCGGGGGCGAACCCGATGGAGCCGGCCTCTTGACACCGGTAACCGTCGTCGTCGCTGCCTCCCCGGAGGTAACAGCTACAGCCTCCGGAGCGGTGGTCTCCTCACCACCGGGCTTCCCCGCCACCTCTGCACTATCTGACTCCGAGTCAGATAGGACTACCGGGTCGGCCGTAGAGGCCACCTTCTCCTTGCCTTTCCCGACGGCAGCCTTTTTCTTCCGCACCAGTGGAGGACCTTCTGCGGATTCCTCAGAAGAAGAAATGTCAACTCCAGCAGCAGGCACAGCATTGAGAGGTTCAGGGTAGAAGATAGGCTTACCTGGCCGTCGGTGGCTCAGGATCTCTTGGCCTGGCGGGTAAACCTCCACGAACCGACCCGCGGTCTGCTCTAAGATGGGCAACTCGTTCTCGTCCAGAGCACGAGTACCCATCCGCGCGGGACCATCTTCCTCCCGCGGGTTCAGGAGCGACTGAAGATCGTTCCCCTCTGAAATCAACAAGAAAGTTAGAAAAAATCGAAGTCAGCAAAATGAAACAAGACGTACCATAAGGGACAGAGTTCGAACCATATTCAAGGACGATCGGAACCTTATCCGCATTCGCCGCCTTCCACACTCGGCTCATCCCCAGCATCACCATCGCCGACTCCGGAAAACGGAAAACCGGGGACTGGACCCGGGATATCTTCGAGAACCATTCCGCCTCCTCGTAGTTGAGGGCGGGAAGGTTCGGAAGCGCCTGGCCATTCTTGAACTTCATGGCGATGGGGATGGCGCGAGCGGATATGAAGAAGAACTCTCTTCTCCACGAGCGAAGACTCCGCTCGGTGGTACAAATCTTTAAACCCTTGATACGGGTTGTAAGAGTGTACCACCCCTGGATGCACC
The DNA here is from genome assembly GCF_021521415.1 of Bidens hawaiensis. NCBI lineage: Eukaryota > Viridiplantae > Streptophyta > Magnoliopsida > Asterales > Asteraceae > Bidens > Bidens hawaiensis. The sequence continues at coordinate 132,702 of NW_027496664.1, forward strand.
TCCAAGTGTAGAAGGTCATCAGACGGTCAACGAGGGGCTCAAGGCCCAGTATCCGGCACACCCACTCAAAGTGCCGGACCTTGGCAATGGCCATGGGGTGCACCTCTGTCAGGTGCACACCGTGCCTCTCCAGGACACGGTACACAAACTTTGTCAACGGAAACCTAAGGTTTCCGTAGACAAAGAATGCAGCATAAACCCCGATCTTGCCACTAGGGGCATCGTACACAGTATGGTGGGGCTCAGGAAACTCAGGCTCGAGAGACTCGAGCATGAACTTCCTGACGATATACTGGTACAGCTCGACAGGAAGAGAACACTGGCATTCGCCAGCAGTCTTCTGATCATCAGCATCGTGAGAAGACATGGTGGAAGAAAGAAGAAATTTCAGAGTAATGCTTTACCGAAAAAGAGAAATTCGCCGGAAATTACTGGAGAAGAAGAGATGAAAGTGGAAAGTGTGAATTGCAAATAACCCTCTCCCCCTTTATATAGTAATCGCAATTAATGCGATGAATTTAATACGGAAGAGAGAGAAATCAAAGGTGCAATGAAACTATGACGCATGGCAAAGGCAAGCTGGCAACAGCTGTCAAAAGGACGTGTGCCAGAGATTTCGCGGCTACGCGCCCGAAATCCCGTGCCCACGCGCCTGAAAAAGCAACTGGAATGACCACATAATGTCATGTCGCCATAACTTCTGGCACGTCCTGACACAGTCAGAAGAAACCGTCGCACGGCGTTTGAGGTATTGGGTTGTTATCCATCCACCAACTCTTCAAATTTCAAAATTTAAAAATTTGAAGACTAAGGTTCAAAAAAGTAAGCGGGAAAATACCCCTTACCTTGGCAAACAAGTAACCATAAGCCGGGTGTGGGTACAGTGTAAAGGCAAAACCCTTCACATACCTAACACCCGCAGGGAATTGAAGCCAAAATATTTGGCAACCAACCATAAGACGGGTGCGGGTACAGTGTAAAGGCAAAACCCTTCACATACCTAACACCCGCAGGGAATGGACGCCAGGAATACCTTGGAAGTAAAGTAACCGTAAGACGGATGCAGGTACAGTGTAAAGGCAAAACCCTTCACATACCTAGCACCCGCTGAGAATTGAAACCAGGAAGGATCTTCTGGGCAATGCTTGTGAAAACGGAAATAATATCCCCGCATAGCGGGAACATCGAGTACTACGTTGTTTGAGGCTCCAAGATGGAATTGGTGGTTTAAACATAATTGATCACTATGTTCAAAAACTACCAGAACCACAGGGAGAATCCGCACAACTAAGACCCAATGCTCCTGACTTGCGAGGAGGTTACAGACCTACCCGCATCATACCCAAAGACCAAGCAGGAAACTCGGGAATTTCTGCAAGTGACAAGGACTTCCGCGGGAAGAACCCCCATGGAAAACCTTACAAAAACCCCTTTTCAAAACCCTTTGCTTAAGTCCAAAAGTTCACCTCACTTTATTAGACATTCGTGAGAAGAACATTGGACTGGGGGGACTTGAAGAGGTAGGTCCCAGCAGGGCTCAGTTGGTCCCGCATGACTCACCTTGAACAGGGATGTCTGCGCAAAGACCATCTACTCCCGCAGGACCCACCATGCTCAGAGAAGCCTACGCGCAGTATGCAAGCTGCATACGCAGGGAAAAGCCTCCTAATGGTAAAGTAACCCGCCTGTTCCCGCAGTTGCGGATACAAGCCATCAGGGAAGGCTACCCGCACAGCATAGCTACACGCATAAGGCTTAACACTTACAAATATTCAGTGTCACCTGAAAGAATGAGCAAAGGCGGGAGGGGGAAAACTCCCGCCAAAATGGGCCAGTCCGTATGATGGAGGATCTTTTGCGTGATACCTGACGAGGTAAAGACAAAAGATCTGACCAAGAATGCGACAGCTCACTGACAGCAGCGTGGCAGACAGCACGCCACAGCACTGTGACCAATAGCCGCCGCCTGCCCACCAACTCCTGCCAGACCACGTGCCTAGCCTGCAGTTGGTAGAAGACGAAGAGTGCACGGCACGCCTGCTCTGTGTCAGCCGCTACCTATCCACCACTCACAGGTAGGGCACATGCATAGGTTACAGTTGGTAGCGTGTTGGGCCGGCTAAACCCCTTGGAAACCCACCTTCGGCTATAAAAGACAGCAAATGGTATTATCATTTCATCATCTACTATCTCGTATAACTTACTTGATAATTGCTCTAATAGTATTCATATACTTTTATATTTAAAGAGCAATATAGACTGATTCTCACGCCGGAGGGTGGTCACAAGGAGGAACCCCCCCCCCCCTTCTCAGTGACGAGCTCACGGTGTCTGTTTTGCAGGTTCCCTGAAGTACAACTTACTCTGCTGGACCTAACCTTCGAGGGAAACATTACTTAGCCCCCAGATTACCCATAATCTGCCCGGGGTCACTTAGTGTTTCTTCAGATTGGGATAAATATTAAAAAGGATTATTTTAATCAATGATATTTCAGACACAATTTATAATTACAATTACAAAATAAAAAATATAGCTACAGAGTTTGTTACATTACATACATCGATGTATTAACAATCCATCAACGTTGGTAACACGGTCAACATCTTGACTTTTTAAACGTGCATTATCCGTCACCACCCTTGATAACGTGCACCCCTCCACACTCAATCCATCCTTCTTCTTCTTCTTCTTCTTCTTCTTCATTTCCAATCTCACCAATTCACACACACACACACACACATTTATCGATCCGCCATGGATTTCTGGCAAAAAGCTCGCTCATTCGCCGAAGACGCCGCCAAGAAGTCACAAGAGTTAACAAAAGAAGCCGCCAAACGCTCACAGGACTTCACAATTGGATCATCCAAGCTCTCGGACATCGTGCTGGAGGCCTCCAAACGGTCCAAGGAGATCGCCGCTGAGGCGTCGAAGAAGGCGGATTTCATTAAGGTTGAGGCGTTGAAGCGTGCCGATCAGATCAAGGCGCAGATTCCCTCCACGTCTGCTGCGATCTCGCACCTCGTTGTCGATTCGTCGCCTTCGGGTTCCGAAACAGTACACGGTGGTGCGGATGAGGATCTCGAGAAGTTTGGGATTTCGGAGGAGTTGAGAGAGTTTGTCAAGGAGATTACGTTGGATACGTTTCGAGATTTTCCGTTAGAAGGTAGTTAGTTAGTTAGTTATGATGTTGGTTATAAATTTATAATGTGTGTGGAATTGAAGTTAGTGATAGGATGAGTTTGGATCAAATACAAATTAAATTAACGTGCTAAATGTGCGAAATCAAGTAGTGTAACTATATATACAACATAGTGTGTTATCGTGTAGTGTAATTACACTACAATGTAATTACATAATTACACTACTTGTATATATAGTTACACTACTTGATTTCGCACATTTAGCACGTTAATTTAATTTGTATGTTAACTTTCCCCGTGATAGGATTAGGAGGTTATGTTATGAAGAATGCTTAGTGGATAGGTTGAGATTTTAGAAACTTAAATTAGTTTTGGACTGATGGCATTGTATCTTATCTAGGGTTTTAGATCACTTTAAAGTGGTTTAGAGATGCGATTGAATTAACAGTTTGTAATGGCGCTTCAGTGCTGCCGAGATTAGAAATGTCTTAAGAATTGGGGGGAAAGTTAACATTAGCATGTGAAAGGTGAAATGATGATGTGCATGTACAGAGAATACAGAATGAATAATGATACACCGATGAGACTGGTTTTCTATTCCACTGAACTGTCCTAAATAATGCATTTACATTAAAGTATTGGGAATCACTGCGAATCTTTTAATCACTAGTTATATTGCTAAGCCTATAATATTTCTAACCTGTTGAGAATCATAGAGTTGAGCAGCTGAAAAGTGTACTAGTGTTTCTTATATACTGTGAAAGATTATTATATATGGAAGAGGCTAGGTGTTCTTCAAATTTCTTGCAGTGAAAAATATAGGAATTAGAGGGATATGCCTTACGTTCGTTTAAGGAAGTATATTAATATGTCACTACTGATAAGAACAAAAGAGTATCTTCTAGAAGATGTAAATCTTGTTATTCTTCTGGTTGTAAGATAATAGGTACATAGCAATTTGCAAGTATTTTAGAGATCTGGAAGTGAATATACAGTTTGATTAAATAATCTCTTTCCATTATAGTTGAAAGCATGTGTTTATTGCTATGCATGTGAAATTGAAGTTAATCATAGGTTTTGGAGGTTATATAGGGTTTTTGACCGGTTTAAAATCGTTTAGAGATGCAGTAGAATGAATAATTCTCTGCAGTGAGTTGTAATGGTGCTGCTAAGATTAGATATGTCTAATAATTGGGGAAAAAATTAACATGAGATTTTGAAAGGCGAAATGATGATGTACATGTACTTGGAATTCAAAATATATATTGATACACCTTTGAGACTGATTTGCAATCCCACTTCACAGTCCCAATGCATCTACTATGGAGTATTAGGAATCACAGAAAATCTCTTAATGAATAATCATGTTGCTAACGTGTAAGTATTTGAAATTGTGAGAATCATAGGATTTATCAGCTGAAAATGTGTATTAGAGTTCCACACTTTCATATGTATTTTGAAGGATTATTATGTGACTTAGTTTTTCCATCTGGAAGAGGCTGGGTTTCCCCAATTTTGTTGCAGTGAATATCCAGTGAAAAATATAGGAATCAGAGTCGCATGTCTTGTATTCGTCTAAGGTAGTGTCTAAAACGTCACATTGTCACCATTGATAAGAACACAAGTGTACTTTCTGGAAGTTGTCGATCTTGTTTCTTCTTATGCTTGCAAGTTGATAGGTAGATAGCAAGTGTTTTAGAGATTTGGAAGTGATATACGAATTGACAGAAGTATGCTTAGATGTATACATATGACAACCACACTCAGGCTTTATAATACTTTTCATGTTCACCTGTGAAGTGACTGTTTCGACCAATTTATTTGGTATTATAAGTGGAATTGTTTATGTAATGTGCAGATGACTCACAAGTGTCTGATATTCCTACAATCTCAAATGTTCGGCAAGATCTTACAAAGTGGCAAGAAACACATGCTAAACTTGTTCTCTCAACTGTAAAGGTAACTTCTTGAATCCTTCTATAAGGAGAGAAAAACATTATTCAAAGATGTGATTGAACTAGTGTCTTAGCTCATCTTTATTTTTATGTACTGAAATATTACCACCCGCCATAACCTGATAGTTTTGTCTTAACTATCTTTGCACCCTTTGCTTGTCCTTTCCATTACCTTTTGTTCCTCATAATAATGTTTTTGACACCATCTGACTCTTCATTCTTGTTAGTTAGACCTGCACAAACTTTTAATAGTTTGCTTGTAGTTCTATGATATATATCATATTCTCTTCCCACTAATACAGACTGCTCTGTGTCTGAATTTTTGCTTCTGGAATTGTAAAAAATGGCTATGACAGTTGTTTAAAATTTGTATGAAAATAGAAATAATTAGTAGTTAAAAGACTAAAGTAGCTAGACATATTCTTTAGACATTATCAGTTCACATAATTTTGCCTCTTTCCATTTAAGAATCTATTTTCCTTCTTCAGTCCTATTACAATTACTTCTCATCTTGTTATGACTTCTGCTTATTGGTGTGAAGACTTCTAATCTTGAATATAACAATAAAAATCAGTGGCCAGTTTCTTTTTGGTTAATTTTTTATTAACATAGAGAAGTAGTAACCCAATTGATTTCCAATGCTCGTTGAGCAGTCCTGTGACGCCCTGCTTGCGGTGCGCACATATAATTTATATATGTGTGAACCTCGGGTGGGCAAAAGTGAAATTGCACTAATTTTGACGTTATTTTACTAATCTCGTGAAAATAACGTTAAAAATGCCGGAAGGTTAATCATGCATCATGTGGTGGCGTTGATAGCCGAAAAACAAGGGTACATGCACCAATAGGCCGGTGTGCCGATGGTTGGGTGTTATGTGCCTTTTGTCCAAGGCTTGACGCAAAACTACTATTGAGCCGGGGGTCTCACCTGAAGCAGCCTCTCTATTTCTAAAGGGTAGAGGTAAGGCTGTTTACATCTTACCCTCCTCAGACCCTACCATAGCTTTGCTATTAGTGAGATTTACCGAGTACGATGATGAGTACGACGGCGATGGCGGCGACAGCGCCGGAAGAATTTACAATGCACTATTTTTGGTGAACTTATTAAGAACAAATAAATATATGCATTATTTATGATCTTGTCTAAGGATTCGATACTAACAGGGAGAACTAATGATTTGTCTAATATATTGCTATTGGTAAATGCAGGAAATCTCAAAGTTGAGGTACGAGTTATGCCCACGTGTCATGAGAGAAAGGAAATTTTGGAGGATTTATTTCATTTTAGTAAATAGTCACGTGACTCCGTAAGTTACTTATATATTCCATTCCTCCAATTATTCAAAATCACAATATTAAAAGTTTAGAACTCAACTAGAAAACTAGTTGCTTAGCATAATTCTTTCATTTATGTGATTAGCATTCCATTGCTGATGTGATAAAAAATACAGTTATGAAAAGCGTTACAAGGAAGAAGAGGAAAATAAAATAGTGGATGAAAAGGTGAACGAGGATGCTAAAGTGGTGCCCGCAGCTGAAAGTGTCTCTAAAACAGAAACAAGTGAAGCAAATCAGAAAACTAAAAGCACAAATACAAAGACAAGTGATGACCAGGATTTGGATGTTTTTCTGTTGGGCGATCTTGGTGACAGTGATGATGGACCAGGTATGTGTTTAGCTTATTTTTATATAACTCTTATCTAGTTTGGGGGATTTAACATGTCTATGATTTTTTTTGACTTTTCAGACGACGGAAACGATGGCTTGGACGACGATGATTTTGACAAACTATAATCCGGTAAGGAAGATATTCTCTCGGGCCCTACTTTTCATTATTTTTCTTGAAGATCATCATAGATCTAGCTTATTTTCGCTAAATCAATCACAAAAGTAGCTATTTTCTTGGGTGTGTTATATCTTATAGTAATGTCAGAATGATTTCACACATGGCCATGAAAAACTAGAATCATAATCGCGTATATACTCTATTCATGTATCAGTTTTTTAATCCAATTATAGAACTTCGCGCATCTATATGTGTAAAATCATTCTGATAACTAACATACCCACTAGAATATAGTTTTGAAATTTATGCGGTTATTGGTGATATATCGGCCATCGGTCTCCAAGCAAAATATTGGTTCAAATATCAGTCAGATTACCGGTACAGATATTTTTGGATGCTTTGGTTGATGTGGACTCGGAGGAAGATTATCGGTACCGATATTAGATCATGTTTCAAATCTTGACACTTTTGAGTCTTGACTTTTGATATTACTATTGATATTATATATGTTTACTTTTTTATACATGCATATATACAAATTCTGCATGATACTAAAATTCCCGATATCCTACCGCGATAACCAATATCTCAAATATCGGTCCTTGATCGATATTTGATTTTTTACTGCATTAACCGCATAGTTTGAAATGTTTATAATGTGGTAAATTGTTTTATTTAAGTTTAGAAAATTGAAAAATAAACCAAAATGTGTTATGTTTTGCAGAAGGGAAATTACAGATTGGTGAAATGATGTTAATGATCAGTTTTTTGAGGTAATTTTATTCCTTTTGGAGTTATGGAAAATTGTTGATTGTTTCATTTGTCTAGGATATATATACTTTCTCAGACTGCTTTCTTTTTCTATTTTTATTGTTTTATATAATGGATCGGTTTGATTGGGCGCAATTCGACGACCCAAATTATTATATGGTTAAGTTTAGGTTTTGGTAAATCCATATTAAAAATCATACTTTTGAATGAAGTAAATATAAAATTTTATTTTCTTATCATTGCCAGAGTTTATACTCATATTTTCGACTGAAATATTTTGATCTGATTCAAGTTAATACTTGATGGACCAGCCGCTAAGTAGTAAATCACGTGTCATGCGAGTAGAGGCCAAGAAATATTGTGTTATATACTTTGCAATGCTAGTTTAGGTTATTTCACATTTAGTTACACTCTGTCACAATTTACCATCTTCCAGCCGGTATTTTACTGGGTAAAAGTTGTAAAACTCAAAAGTAGCAATCTGAACTATTATTTAGAGCATCTGTAGTGGGTTTAGGTGTAATCAAGTCGAGTTCAAGTTTGTCTAAACTCGGGTTTGGTTTGTTTCATCTAAACAAATAAACTCGTTTTGAGCTCTATATACCCGACCCGAACTAGTTTATTATTTTATAATTATTCAGTTATTTTGTTTATGGCATATAATAATTTTCTATATTTTTTATAACCAAAATTTCAAAAAGATCATCATCATATGTATTAAAAATTATATTTATTTTTAAGTAATACGCTTGTTTATGTTTGTGAGTATTAGTCAAGCTTGGTATATAAAGCTCGGGTCAGGGTTTATTTGTCGAAAGAGCTTTAATTTAGGCATGAGTTCAAACTCGAGCTCGTTTAAACTCATAACGAGTAGGTCTTGAGTAACTTGGATTTATTTAGCTAGTTTATACTCGTATGTCACTGCCTTATCTTTACTCGGACAGCAGTTGGCACCCAAAGTTTTGGTGGGCACCACCCTTGTGTCTCTTTTTAAATAAAGCCAAAAACATTTTGTTCTTTGTAACTTTTAAACCTTTATAGTTTTTATATATTATTAAATTTACAACTTTTGACGATTTGTGTTTTCTTTAGAATTTGGATGATTTTAGTTTATAACTTTATATGATTATTAGTTAACATACATCTACGATATAGTAATGAAAATATATAAATTAGTCGGTGCGTATCAATAAAAGCACATTAAATGTAAGAAAGTAGTTAGTGGGATTAATAAATATATTTTAGTTTATAAATGAATAAATAATCATGTTGCTAATCATATCAATAGTCTCGTCCATTTTGCGCCTAAACTATAATTTATCAGACACAATCCGGCATATAAACTAAGGGGAATAATGTTTCTTTTTAGATAGAGATTTTAAATATGTCATCTAAAAAATTAAATTCTATATTTGTCCCTTTATTAATATGTTTTCGTATCGACGTTAGGAGTTCGAGACGACATGTTTCTTAACTCGTCACCTCCCTGCTATGTGTCCGTCATCTCACCATCATGTTAGCTCAAAACTCGTTGTCTACCCACCATGTTAGCTCAAAACTTTCTCCCCACCATGTTAGCTAAAAAAATCTAACTTATCTTTACTACAAAATTGATCATAACGTAGAGACGACGACATGTTAGTAAATGGACAAATATGGAATTTAATTTTTTAGGGGACATATTTAGAATATCTCTAAAAATGAACATTTTGAGAATTTCCCCCTTTCTTTATAGTGATGGGTTTCCTGGGTGAGTCAGTCCTGAAACGTCAAAATCAGTATGAACGGTTGACATCCCGTCTCAGAAAGACTCACTCGAGTATCGACGTAATTCCAAACTTTATTTTTTTTTATTTTTCTTTTTAATCGGAACAGCTTGTAAATGGTGGTAGACCATGGTGACTTCTTGCCCTTTTAAGACTCAATATTTTTCTATAACCTCAATTCAATTCTTAATAAATATTTAACTACTAATATAATCACATCAATATAGGATTTAATATCTCAACTTCAACCACCAATGTGATTGCCACCACCCCCAATGGCCACCATTGCCGTCTTCTTCTTTATAAAAAAAATGCGAAAATGGAGATTTAAGTTGATTTTTATTCTTGCTATGGTTTAAGAGTGACATTATTTATTAAGTTGATACCAGAAAAAGTAAAACACAAATTAAGTTTGGAGCTATAGAGTTTATGATTTTGGATTCGAATCTTATGAATTCATGTTATGTTATCTTGGCATTCACATAAAGTTGAGCATCTTTTGTTATCAACTACATTAAGAGTGAGCTAAGTTTTTATAATATAATAGAAAAATGTATTTTTATTTAGTATTTTCAACTTAGAGAAGTTAAGACCTTAATAATACGAAAAAAGAAAAAGGAAGTAATCAAAATGTTACAATATAAAACTAGTGAAACTTTGAGAGTTAAGACCTTAGTAACTTACTAATACGAAAAATTAATACTAAAGCATTTCAATTAATAAAATGAGTAAGAAAATGAAAATGAAAATGAAATGGCAAAGGTGTCATAATTAAGTTACATGATATTTGGTAAAATAAACATAATTAGAGTTTACAACAAAAGTAAATTTAGCTATTGAAACTAAAACCTTTGATAGAGTCTGCTTCGAGATGATTAATCTCCCAATTTAGCTTT